>NC_070636.1:24650636-24950636 GCF_947347685.1 Pleuronectes platessa | reverse complement strand
GATCCTCTGGGAGACTTGGTGAGAAAGCAGAGTCAGCTTTTTGGACCCAATGTAAGTGGTTCAGGGATGTATCGCTTAAAAAGGCTTAAAAGCCAATCACTAGTCAGGGCAGGAGCAAATAAAGACTTGTATAATTTTGGTTGGCAGATGGGGGCGTGGTGGGAATGTTGTATACTAGAATCTGACATGCGGAAAGCAAAGAGAGGCCCACCGCGTAGGTGGTGACTGTGACCGAGAGGCTCCTTCACTGCTCTCGAACAGAGGGCCATGCTGACTCTGGTTTCTCTTCATAACGCACAAGTCTTTCGCCTTTTACTAAAGACTTCCGTGGAGAGGAACAAACATGAGTTGAATCTATTTTTGGCAGGCTTTGCTTTATGGCTGAGCCTTATGAAATTGTGAAAAGTCAAAGAATTGTCTAGGTCAGAAATCAAGTGTCCACAAAGAGCTTAGGCGGAGGTGATGAGCAGCAGCCATTGTTATGCACACCTACAAACGGGGTACCACAGCAAGGGAGAATTGCGCCAAGAGGTTGGCGTGGACATCCAACACTTGTGGATTATCGCTTCTCGGCCTTTTGGCTAAGATCAAGTGTAGTATCTGTTCTTATCAGTTTAATATCTGATATGTCCTCTATATGAGGACTACATATTAAGCAGATTTTTGGCAAGAGGAGCAGAAATTTGGAGCTTGCTCCCTTCTCTCCACGCATCGACCTAGCATTGCAGTGCCGCTGGGAACGGTGCACTCTGTTCTTACCTTGTAGAAAAGCAAACACTCAAACAATTGTGGAGTTTTAAAGGTGAATTCTACACTGGGTCAATGAAACTGAGGCAATGGCCTGGCAGAGTTTGACAAGTGTGCAAAACCGCTCTGATGACTCACTGCCTTGTGAAGTGATCATGCATGACTCTGCACGGGGTCACAATGAGCTTCAACTGGATTCCAAATTGAATCAGAAGCGTTTGTCAAAAACTGAAACTGGTTTTCACTCAAGATCCTCTGGGAGACTTGGTGAGAAAGCAGAGTCAGCTTTTTGGACCCAATGTAAGTGGTTCAGGGATGTATCGCTTAAAAAGGCTTAAAAGCCAATCACTAGTCAGGGCAGGAGCAAATAAAGACTTGTATAATTTTGGTTGGCAGATGGGGGCGTGGTGGGAATGTTGTATACTAGAATCTGACATGCGGAAAGCAAAGAGAGGCCCACCGCGTAGGTGGTGACTGTGACCGAGAGGCTCCTCCGCTGCTCTCGAACAGAGGGCCATGCTGACTCTGGTTTCTCTTCATAACGCACAAGTCTTTCGCCTTTTACTAAAGACTTCCGTGGAGAGGAACAAACATGAGTTGAATCTATTTTTGGCAGGCTTTGCTTTATGGCTGAGCCTTATGAAATTGTGAAAAGTCAAAGAATTGTCTAGGTCAGAAATCAAGTGTCCACAAAGGAGAGCTTAGGCGGAGGTGATGAGCAGCAGCCATTGTTATGCACACCTACAAACGGGGTACCACAGCAAGGGAGAATTGCGCCAAGAGCTTGGCGTGGACATCCAACACTTGTGGATTATCGCTTCTCGGCCTTTTGGCTAAGATCAAGTGTAGTATCTGTTCTTATCAGTTTAATATCTGATATGTCCTCAATATGAGGACTACATATTAAGCAGATTTTTGGCAAGAGGAGCAGAAATTTGGAGCTTGCTCCCTTCTCTCCACGCATCGACCTAGCATTGCAGTGCTGCTGGGAACGGTGCACTCTGTTCTTACCTTGTAGAAAAGAAAACACTCAAACAATTGTGGAGTTTTAAAGGTGAATTCTACACTGGGTCAATGAAACTGAGGGAATGGCCTAGCAGAGTTTGACAAGTGTGCAAAACCGCTCTGATGACTCACTGCCTTGTGAAGTGATCATGCATGACTCTGCACGGGGTCACAATGAGCTTCAACTGGATTCCAAATTGAATCAGAAGCGTTTGTCAAAAACTGAAACTGGTTTTCACTCAAGATCCTCTGGGAGACTTGGTGAGAAAGCAGAGTCAGCTTTTTGGACCCAATGTAAGTGGTTCAGGGATGTATCGCTTAAAAAGGCTTAAAAGCCAATCACTAGTCAGGGCAGGAGCAAATAAAGACTTGTATAATTTTGGTTGGCAGATGGGGGCGTGGTGGGAATGTTGTATACTAGAATCTGACATGCGGAAAGCAAAGAGAGGCCCACCGCGTAGGTGGTGACTGTGACCGAGAGGCTCCTTCACTGCTCTCGAACAGAGGGCCATGCTGACTCTGGTTTCTCTTCATAACGCACAAGTCTTTCGCCTTTTACTAAAGACTTCCGTGGAGAGGAACAAACATGAGTTGAATCTATTTTTGGCAGGCTTTGCTTTATGGCTGAGCCTTATGAAATTGTGAAAAGTCAAAGAATTGTCTAGGTCAGAAATCAAGTGTCCACAAAGAGCTTAGGCGGAGGTGATGAGCAGCAGCCATTGTTATGCACACCTACAAACGGGGTACCACAGCAAGGGAGAATTGCGCCAAGAGCTTGGCGTGGACATCCAACACTTGTGGATTATCGCTTCTCGGCCTTTTGGCTAAGATCAAGTGTAGTATCTGTTCTTATCAGTTTAATATCTGATATGTCCTCTATATGAGGACTACATATTAAGCAGATTTTTGGCAAGAGGAGCAGAAATTTGGAGCTTGCTCCCTTCTCTCCACGCATCGACCTAGCATTGCAGTGCCGCTGGGAACGGTGCACTCTGTTCTTACCTTGTAGAAAAGCAAACACTCAAACAATTGTGGAGTTTTAAAGGTGAATTCTACACTGGGTCAATGAAACTGAGGCAATGGCCTGGCAGAGTTTGACAAGTGTGCAAAACCGCTCTGATGACTCACTGCCTTGTGAAGTGATCATGCATGACTCTGCACGGGGTCACAATGAGCTTCAACTGGATTCCAAATTGAATCAGAAGCGTTTGTCAAAAACTGAAACTGGTTTTCACTCAAGATCCTCTGGGAGACTTGGTGAGAAAGCAGAGTCAGCTTTTTGGACCCAATGTAAGTGGTTCAGGGATGTATCGCTTAAAAAGGCTTAAAAGCCAATCACTAGTCAGGGCAGGAGCAAATAAAGACTTGTATAATTTTGGTTGGCAGATGGGGGCGTGGTGGGAATGTTGTATACTAGAATCTGACATGCGGAAAGCAAAGAGAGGCCCACCGCGTAGGTGGTGACTGTGACCGAGAGGCTCCTTCACTGCTCTCGAACAGAGGGCCATGCTGACTCTGGTTTCTCTTCATAACGCACAAGTCTTTCGCCTTTTACTAAAGACTTCCGTGGAGAGGAACAAACATGAGTTGAATCTATTTTTGGCAGGCTTTGCTTTATGGCTGAGCCTTATGAAATTGTGAAAAGTCAAAGAATTGTCTAGGTCAGAAATCAAGTGTCCACAAAGAGCTTAGGCGGAGGTGATGAGCAGCAGCCATTGTTATGCACACCTACAAACGGGGTACCACAGCAAGGGAGAATTGCGCCAAGAGCTTGGCGTGGACATCCAACACTTGTGGATTATCGCTTCTCGGCCTTTTGGCTAAGATCAAGTGTAGTATCTGTTCTTATCAGTTTAATATCTGATATGTCCTCTATATGAGGACTACATATTAAGCAGATTTTTGGCAAGAGGAGCAGAAATTTGGAGCTTGCTCCCTTCTCTCCACGCATCGACCTAGCATTGCAGTGCCGCTGGGAACGGTGCACTCTGTTCTTACCTTGTAGAAAAGCAAACACTCAAACAATTGTGGAGTTTTAAAGGTGAATTCTACACTGGGTCAATGAAACTGAGGCAATGGCCTGGCAGAGTTTGACAAGTGTGCAAAACCGCTCTGATGACTCACTGCCTTGTGAAGTGATCATGCATGACTCTGCACGGGGTCACAATGAGCTTCAACTGGATTCCAAATTGAATCAGAAGCGTTTGTCAAAAACTGAAACTGGTTTTCACTCAAGATCCTCTGGGAGACTTGGTGAGAAAGCAGAGTCAGCTTTTTGGACCCAATGTAAGTGGTTCAGGGATGTATCGCTTAAAAAGGCTTAAAAGCCAATCACTAGTCAGGGCAGGAGCAAATAAAGACTTGTATAATTTTGGTTGGCAGATGGGGGCGTGGTGGGAATGTTGTATACTAGAATCTGACATGCGGAAAGCAAAGAGAGGCCCACCGCGTAGGTGGTGACTGTGACCGAGAGGCTCCTCCGCTGCTCTCGAACAGAGGGCCATGCTGACTCTGGTTTCTCTTCATAACGCACAAGTCTTTCGCCTTTTACTAAAGACTTCCGTGGAGAGGAACAAACATGAGTTGAATCTATTTTTGGCAGGCTTTGCTTTATGGCTGAGCCTTATGAAATTGTGAAAAGTCAAAGAATTGTCTAGGTCAGAAATCAAGTGTCCACAAAGGAGAGCTTAGGCGGAGGTGATGAGCAGCAGCCATTGTTATGCACACCTACAAACGGGGTACCACAGCAAGGGAGAATTGCGCCAAGAGCTTGGCGTGGACATCCAACACTTGTGGATTATCGCTTCTCGGCCTTTTGGCTAAGATCAAGTGTAGTATCTGTTCTTATCAGTTTAATATCTGATATGTCCTCAATATGAGGACTACATATTAAGCAGATTTTTGGCAAGAGGAGCAGAAATTTGGAGCTTGCTCCCTTCTCTCCACGCATCGACCTAGCATTGCAGTGCTGCTGGGAACGGTGCACTCTGTTCTTACCTTGTAGACAAGCAAACACTCAAACAATTGTGGAGTTTTAAAGGTGAATTCTACACTGGGTCAATGAAACTGAGGGAATGGCCTAGCAGGGTTTGACAAGTGTGCAAAACCGCTCTGATGACTCACTGCCTTGTGAAGTGATCATGCATGACTCTGCACGGGGTCACAATGAGCTTCAACTGGATTCCAAATTGAATCAGAAGCGTTTGTCAAAAACTGAAACTGGTTTTCACTCAAGATCCTCTGGGAGACTTGGTGAGAAAGCAGAGTCAGCTTTTTGGACCCAATGTAAGTGGTTCAGGGATGTATCGCTTAAAAAGGCTTAAAAGCCAATCACTAGTCAGGGCAGGAGCAAATAAAGACTTGTATAATTTTGGTTGGCAGATGGGGGCGTGGTGGGAATGTTGTATACTAGAATCTGACATGCGGAAAGCAAAGAGAGGCCCACCGCGTAGGTGGTGACTGTGACCGAGAGGCTCCTTCACTGCTCTCGAACAGAGGGCCATGCTGACTCTGGTTTCTCTTCATAACGCACAAGTCTTTCGCCTTTTACTAAAGACTTCCGTGGAGAGGAACAAACATGAGTTGAATCTATTTTTGGCAGGCTTTGCTTTATGGCTGAGCCTTATGAAATTGTGAAAAGTCAAAGAATTGTCTAGGTCAGAAATCAAGTGTCCACAAAGAGCTTAGGCGGAGGTGATGAGCAGCAGCCATTGTTATGCACACCTACAAACGGGGTACCACAGCAAGGGAGAATTGCGCCAAGAGCTTGGCGTGGACATCCAACACTTGTGGATTATCGCTTCTCGGCCTTTTGGCTAAGATCAAGTGTAGTATCTGTTCTTATCAGTTTAATATCTGATATGTCCTCTATATGAGGACTACATATTAAGCAGATTTTTGGCAAGAGGAGCAGAAATTTGGAGCTTGCTCCCTTCTCTCCACGCATCGACCTAGCATTGCAGTGCCGCTGGGAACGGTGCACTCTGTTCTTACCTTGTAGAAAAGCAAACACTCAAACAATTGTGGAGTTTTAAAGGTGAATTCTACACTGGGTCAATGAAACTGAGGGAATGGCCTGGCAGAGTTTGACAAGTGTGCAAAACCGCTCTGATGACTCACTGCCTTGTGAAGTGATCATGCATGACTCTGCACGGGGTCACAATGAGCTTCAACTGGATTCCAAATTGAATCAGAAGCGTTTGTCAAAAACTGAAACTGGTTTTCACTCAAGATCCTCTGGGAGACTTGGTGAGAAAGCAGAGTCAGCTTTTTGGACCCAATGTAAGTGGTTCAGGGATGTATCGCTTAAAAAGGCTTAAAAGCCAATCACTAGTCAGGGCAGGAGCAAATAAAGACTTGTATAATTTTGGTTGGCAGATGGGGGCGTGGTGGGAATGTTGTATACTAGAATCTGACATGCGGAAAGCAAAGAGAGGCCCACCGCGTAGGTGGTGACTGTGACCGAGAGGCTCCTCCGCTGCTCTCGAACAGAGGGCCATGCTGACTCTGGTTTCTCTTCATAACGCACAAGTCTTTCGCCTTTTACTAAAGACTTCCGTGGAGAGGAACAAACATGAGTTGAATCTATTTTTGGCAGGCTTTGCTTTATGGCTGAGCCTTATGAAATTGTGAAAAGTCAAAGAATTGTCTAGGTCAGAAATCAAGTGTCCACAAAGGAGAGCTTAGGCGGAGGTGATGAGCAGCAGCCATTGTTATGCACACCTACAAACGGGGTACCACAGCAAGGGAGAATTGCGCCAAGAGCTTGGCGTGGACATCCAACACTTGTGGATTATCGCTTCTCGGCCTTTTGGCTAAGATCAAGTGTAGTATCTGTTCTTATCAGTTTAATATCTGATATGTCCTCAATATGAGGACTACATATTAAGCAGATTTTTGGCAAGAGGAGCAGAAATTTGGAGCTTGCTCCCTTCTCTCCACGCATCGACCTAGCATTGCAGTGCTGCTGGGAACGGTGCACTCTGTTCTTACCTTGTAGAAAAGCAAACACTCAAACAATTGTGGAGTTTTAAAGGTGAATTCTACACTGGGTCAATGAAACTGAGGGAATGGCCTAGCAGAGTTTGACAAGTGTGCAAAACCGCTCTGATGACTCACTGCCTTGTGAAGTGATCATGCATGACTCTGCACGGGGTCACAATGAGCTTCAACTGGATTCCAAATTGAATCAGAAGCGTTTGTCAAAAACTGAAACTGGTTTTCACTCAAGATCCTCTGGGAGACTTGGTGAGAAAGCAGAGTCAGCTTTTTGGACCCAATGTAAGTGGTTCAGGGATGTATCGCTTAAAAAGGCTTAAAAGCCAATCACTAGTCAGGGCAGGAGCAAATAAAGACTTGTATAATTTTGGTTGGCAGATGGGGGCGTGGTGGGAATGTTGTATACTAGAATCTGACATGCGGAAAGCAAAGATAGGCCCACCGCGTAGGTGGTGACTGTGACCGAGAGGCTCCTTCACTGCTCTCGAACAGAGGGCCATGCTGACTCTGGTTTCTCTTCATAACGCACAAGTCTTTCGCCTTTTACTAAAGACTTCCGTGGAGAGGAGCAAACATGAGTTGAATCTATTTTTGGCAGGCTTTGCTTTATGGCTGAGCCTTATGAAATTGTGAAAAGTCAAAGAATTGTCTAGGTCAGAAATCAAGTGTCCACAAAGGAGAGCTTAGGCGGAGGTGATGAGCAGCAGCCATTGTTATGCACACCTACAAACGGGGTACCACAGCAAGGGAGAATTGCGCCAAGAGCTTGGCGTGGACATCCAACACTTGTGGATTATCGCTTCTCGGCCTTTTGGCTAAGATCAAGTGTAGTATCTGTTCTTATCAGTTTAATATCTGATATGTCCTCTATATGAGGACTACATATTAAGCAGATTTTTGGCAAGAGGAGCAGAAATTTGGAGCTTGCTCCCTTCTCTCCACGCCTCGACCTAGCATTGCAGTGCCGCTGGGAACGGTGCACTCTGTTCTTACCTTGTAGAAAAGCAAACACTCAAACAATTGTGGAGTTTTAAAGGTGAATTCTACACTGGGTCAATGAAACTGAGGGAATAGCCTGGCAGAGTTTGACAAGTGTGCAAAACCGCTCTGATGACTCACTGCCTTGTGAAGTGATCATGCATGACTCTGCAAGGGGTCACAATGAGCTTCAACTGGATTCCAAATTGAATCAGAAGCGTTTGTCAAAAACTGAAACTGTTTTCACTCAAGATCCTCTGGGAGACTTGGTGAGAAAGCAGAGTCATTTTTTTGGACCCAATGTAAGTGGTTCAGGGATGTATCGCTTAAAAAGGCTTAAAAGCCAATCACTAGTCAGGGCAGGAGCAAATAAAGACTTGTATAATTTTGGTTGGCAGATGGGGGCGTGGTGGGAATGTTGTATACTAGAATCTGACATGCGGAAAGCAAAGAGAGGCCCACCGCGTAGGTGGTGACTGTGACCGAGAGGCTCCTTCACTGCTCTCGAACAGAGGGCCATGCTGACTCTGGTTTCTCTTCATAACGCACAAGTCTTTCGCCTTTTACTAAAGACTTCCGTGGAGAGGAACAAACATGAGTTGAATCTATTTTTGGCAGGCCTTGCTTTATTGCTGATCCTTATGAAATTGTGAAAAGTCAAAGAATTGTCTAGGTCAGAAATCAAGTGTCCACAAAGAGCTTAGGCGGAGGTGATGAGCAGCAGCCATTGTTATGCACACCTACAAACGGGGTACCACAGCAAGGGAGAATTGCGCCAAGAGCTTGGCGTGGACATCCAACACTTGTGGATTATCGCTTCTCGGCCTTTTGGCTAAGATCAAGTGTAGTATCTGTTCTTATCAGTTTAATATCTGATATGTCCTCTATATGAGGACTACATATTAAGCAGATTTTTGGCAAGAGGAGCAGAAATTTGGAGCTTGCTCCCTTCTCTCCACGCATCGACCTAGCATTGCAGTGCCGCTGGGAACGGTGCACTCTGTTCTTACCTTGTAGAAAAGCAAACACTCAAACAATTGTGGAGTTTTAAAGGTGAATTCTACACTGGGTCAATGAAACTGAGGCAATGGCCTGGCAGAGTTTGACAAGTGTGCAAAACCGCTCTGATGACCCACTGCCTTGTGAAGTGATCATGCATGACTCTGCAAGGGGTCACAATAAGCTTCAACTGGATTCCAAATTGAATCAGAAGCGTTTGTCAAAAACTGAAACTGTTTTCACTCAAGATCCTCTGGGAGACTTGGTGAGAAAGCAGAGTTAGCTTTTTGGACCCAATGTAAGTGGTTCAGGGATGTATCGCTTAAAAAGGCTTAAAAGCCAATCACTAGTCAGGGCAGGAGCAAATAAAGACTTGTATAATTTTGGTTGGCAGATGCGGGTGTGGTGGGAATGTTGTATACTAGAATCTGACATGCGGAAAGCAAAGAGAGGCCCACCGCGTAGGTGGTGACTGTGACCGAGAGGCTCCTCCGCTGCTCTCGAACAGAGGGCCATGCTGACTCTGGTTTCTCTTCATAACGCACAAGTCTTTCGCCTTTTACTAAAGACTTCCGTGGAGAGGAGCAAACATGAGTTGAATCTATTTTTGGCAGGCTTTGCTTTATGGCTGAGCCTTATGAAATTGTGAAAAGTCAAAGAATTGTCTAGGTCAGAAATCAAGTGTCCACAAAGGAGAGCTTAGGCGGAGGTGATGAGCAGCAGCCATTGTTATGCACACCTACAAACGGGGTACCACAGCAAGGGAGAATTGCGCCAAGAGCTTGGCGTGGACATCCAACACTTGTGGGTTATCGCTTCTCGGCCTTTTGGCTAAGATCAAGTGTAGTATCTGTTCTTATCAGTTTAATATCTGATATGTCCTCTATATGAGGACTACATATTAAGCAGATTTTTGGCAAGAGGAGCAGAAATTTGGAGCTTGCTCCCTTCTCTCCACGCCTCGACCTAGCATTGCAGTGCCGCTGGGAACGGTGCACTCTGTTCTTACCTTGTAGAAAAGCAAACACTCAAACAATTGTGGAGTTTTAAAGGTGAATTCTACACTGGGTCAATGAAACTGAGGGAATAGCCTGGCAGAGTTTGACAAGTGTGCAAAACCGCTCTGATGACTCACTGCCTTGTGAAGTGATCATGCATGACTCTGCAAGGGGTCACAATGAGCTTCAACTGGATTCCAAATTGAATCAGAAGCGTTTGTCAAAAACTGAAACTGTTTTCACTCAAGATCCTCTGGGAGACTTGGTGAGAAAGCAGAGTCATTTTTTTGGACCCAATGTAAGTGGTTCAGGGATGTATCGCTTAAAAAGGCTTAAAAGCCAATCACTAGTCAGGGCAGGAGCAAATAAAGACTTGTATAATTTTGGTTGGCAGATGGGGGCGTGGTGGGAATGTTGTATACTAGAATCTGACATGCGGAAAGCAAAGAGAGGCCCACCGCGTAGGTGGTGACTGTGACCGAGAGGCTCCTTCACTGCTCTCGAACAGAGGGCCATGCTGACTCTGGTTTCTCTTCATAACGCACAAGTCTTTCGCCTTTTACTAAAGACTTCCGTGGAGAGGAACAAACATGAGTTGAATCTATTTTTGGCAGGCTTTGCTTTATGGCTGAGCCTTATGAAATTGTGAAAAGTCAAAGAATTGTCTAGGTCAGAAATCAAGTGTCCACAAAGAGCTTAGGCGGAGGTGATGAGCAGCAGCCATTGTTATGCACACCTACAAACGGGGTACCACAGCAAGGGAGAATTGCGCCAAGAGCTTGGCGTGGACATCCAACACTTGTGGATTATCGCTTCTCGGCCTTTTGGCTAAGATCAAGTGTAGTATCTGTTCTTATCAGTTTAATATCTGATATGTCCTCTATATGAGGACTACATATTAAGCAGATTTTTGGCAAGAGGAGCAGAAATTTGGAGCTTGCTCCCTTCTCTCCACGCATCGACCTAGCATTGCAGTGCCGCTGGGAACGGTGCACTCTGTTCTTACCTTGTAGAAAAGCAAACACTCAAACAATTGTGGAGTATTAAAGGTGAATTCTACACTGGGTCATTGAAACTGAGGGAATGGCCTGGCAGAGTTTGACAAGTGTGCAAAACCGCTCTGATGACTCACTGCCTTCTGAAGTGATCATGCATGACTCTGCACAGGGTCACAATGAGCTTCAACTGGATTCCAAATTGAATCAGAAGCGTTTGTCAAAAACTGAAACTGGTTTTCACTCAAGATCCTCTGGGAGACTTGGTGAGAAAGCAGAGTCAGCTTTTTGGACCCAATGTAAGTTTTTTCAGGGATGTATCGCTTAAAAAGGCTTAAAAGCCAATCACTAGTCAGGGCAGGAGCAAATAAAGACTTGTATAATTTTGGTTGGCAGATGGGGGCGTCGTGGGAATGTTGTATACTAGAATCTGACATGCGGAAAGAAAAGAGAGGCCCACCGCGTAGGTGGTGACTGTGACCGAGAGGCTCCTCCGCTGCTCTCGAACAGAGGGCCATGCTGACTCTGGTTTCTCTTCATAACGCACAAGTCTTTCGCCTTTTACTAAAGACTTCCGTGGAGAGGAACAAACATGAGTTGAATCTATTTTTGGCAGGCTTTGCTTTATGGCTGAGCCTTATGAAATTGTGAAAAGTCAAAGAATTGTCTAGGTCAGAAATCAAGTGTCCACAAAGAGCTTAGGCGGAGGTGATGAGCAGCAGCCATTGTTATGCACACCTACAAACGGGGTACCACAGCAAGGGAGAATTGCGCCAAGAGCTTGGCGTGGACATCCAACACTTGTGGATTATCGCTTCTCGGCCTTTTGGCTAAGATCAAGTGTAGTATCTGTTCTTATCAGTTTAATATCTGATATGTCCTCTATATGAGGACTACATATTAAGCAGATTTTTGGCAAGAGGAGCAGAAATTTGGAGCTTGCTCCCTTCTCTCCACGCATCGACCTAGCATTGCAGTGCCGCTGGGAACGGTGCACTCTGTTCTTACCTTGTAGAAAAGCAAACACTCAAACAATTGTGGAGTTTTAAAGGTGAATTCTACACTGGGTCAATGAAACTGAGGGAATAGCCTGGCAGAGTTTGACAAGTGTGCAAAACCGCTCTGATGACTCACTGCCTTGTGAAGTGATCATGCATGACTCTGCAAGGGGTCACAATAAGCTTCAACTGGATTCCAAATTGAATCAGAAGCGTTTGTCAAAAACTGAAACTGTTTTCACTCAAGATCCTCTGGGAGACTTGGTGAGAAAGCAGAGTTAGCTTTTTGGACCCAATGTAAGTGGTTCAGGGATGTATCGCTTAAAAAGGCTTAAAAGCCAATCACTAGTCAGGGCAGGAGCAAATAAAGACTTGTATAATTTTGGTTGGCAGATGCGGGTGTGGTGGGAATGTTGTATACTAGAATCTGACATGCGGAAAGCAAAGAGAGGCCCACCGCGTAGGTGGTGACTGTGACCGAGAGGCTCCTCCGCTGCTCTCGAACAGAGGGCCATGCTGACTCTGGTTTCTCTTCATAACGCACAAGTCTTTCGCCTTTTACTAAAGACTTCCGTGGAGAGGAGCAAACATGAGTTGAATCTATTTTTGGCAGGCTTTGCTTTATGGCTGAGCCTTATGAAATTGTGAAAAGTCAAAGAATTGTCTAGGTCAGAAATCAAGTGTCCACAAAGGAGAGCTTAGGCGGAGGTGATGAGCAGCAGCCATTGTTATGCACACCTACAAACGGGGTACCACAGCAAGGGAGAATTGCGCCAAGAGCTTGGCGTGGACATCCAACACTTGTGGGTTATCGCTTCTCGGCCTTTTGGCTAAGATCAAGTGTAGTATCTGTTCTTATCAGTTTAATATCTGATATGTCCTCTATATGAGGACTACATATTAAGCAGATTTTTGGCAAGAGGAGCAGAAATTTGGAGCTTGCTCCCTTCTCTCCACGCCTCGACCTAGCATTGCAGTGCCGCTGGGAACGGTGCACTCTGTTCTTACCTTGTAGAAAAGCAAACACTCAAACAATTGTGGAGTTTTAAAGGTGAATTCTACACTGGGTCAATGAAACTGAGGGAATAGCCTGGCAGAGTTTGACAAGTGTGCAAAACCGCTCTGATGACTCACTGCCTTGTGAAGTGATCATGCATGACTCTGCAAGGGGTCACAATGAGCTTCAACTGGATTCCAAATTGAATCAGAAGCGTTTGTCAAAAACTGAAACTGTTTTCACTCAAGATCCTCTGGGAGACTTGGTGAGAAAGCAGAGTCATTTTTTTGGACCCAATGTAAGTGGTTCAGGGATGTATCGCTTAAAAAGGCTTAAAAGCCAATCACTAGTCAGGGCAGGAGCAAATAAAGACTTGTATAATTTTGGTTGGCAGATGGGGGCGTGGTGGGAATGTTGTATACTAGAATCTGACATGCGGAAAGCAAAGAGAGGCCCACCGCGTAGGTGGTGACTGTGACCGAGAGGCTCCTTCACTGCTCTCGAACAGAGGGCCATGCTGACTCTGGTTTCTCTTCATAACGCACAAGTCTTTCGCCTTTTACTAAAGACTTCCGTGGAGAGGAACAAACATGAGTTGAATCTATTTTTGGCAGGCTTTGCTTTATGGCTGAGCCTTATGAAATTGTGAAAAGTCAAAGAATTGTCTAGGTCAGAAATCAAGTGTCCACAAAGAGCTTAGGCGGAGGTGATGAGCAGCAGCCATTGTTATGCACACCTACAAACGGGGTACCACAGCAAGGGAGAATTGCGCCAAGAGCTTGGCGTGGACATCCAACACTTGTGGATTATCGCTTCTCGGCCTTTTGGCTAAGATCAAGTGTAGTATCTGTTCTTATCAGTTTAATATCTGATATGTCCTCTATATGAGGACTACATATTAAGCAGATTTTTGGCAAGAGGAGCAGAAATTTGGAGCTTGCTCCCTTCTCTCCACGCATCGACCTAGCATTGCAGTGCCGCTGGGAACGGTGCACTCTGTTCTTACCTTGTAGAAAAGCAAACACTCAAACAATTGTGGAGTTTTAAAGGTGAATTCTACACTGGGTCAATGAAACTGAGGCAATGGCCTGGCAGAGTTTGACAAGTGTGCAAAACCGCTCTGATGACTCACTGCCTTGTGAAGTGATCATGCATGACTCTGCACGGGGTCACAATGAGCTTCAACTGGATTCCAAATTGAATCAGAAGCGTTTGTCAAAAACTGAAACTGGTTTTCACTCAAGATCCTCTGGGAGACTTGGTGAGAAAGCAGAGTCAGCTTTTTGGACCCAATGTAAGTGGTTCAGGGATGTATCGCTTAAAAAGGCTTAAAAGCCAATCACTAGTCAGGGCAGGAGCAAATAAAGACTTGTATAATTTTGGTTGGCAGATGGGGGCGTGGTGGGAATGTTGTATACTAGAATCTGACATGCGGAAAGCAAAGAGAGGCCCACCGCGTAGGTGGTGACTGTGACCGAGAGGCTCCTTCACTGCTCTCGAACAGAGGGCCATGCTGACTCTGGTTTCTCTTCATAACGCACAAGTCTTTCGCCTTTTACTAAAGACTTCCGTGGAAAGGAACAAACATGAGTTGAATCTATTTTTGGCAGGCTTTGCTTTATGGCTGAGCCTTATGAAATTGTGAAAAGTAAAAGAATTGTCTAGGTCAGAAATCAAGTGTCCACAAAGAGCTTAGGCGGAGGTGATGAGCAGCAGCCATTGTTATGCACACCTACAAACGGGGTACCACAGCAAGGGAGAATTGCGCCAAGAGCTTGGCGTGGACATCCAACACTTGTGGATTATCGCTTCTCGGCCTTTTGGCTAAGATCAAGTGTAGTATCTGTTCTTATCAGTTTAATATCTGATATGTCCTCTATGTGAGGACTACATATTAAGCAGATTTTTGGCAAGAGGAGCAGAAAATTGGAGCTTGCTCCCTTCTCTCCACGCATCGACCTAGCATTGCAGTGCCGCTGGGAACGGTGCACTCTGTTCTTACCTTGTAGAAAAGCAAACACTCAAACAATTGTGGAGTTTTAAAGGTGAATTCTACACTGGGTCATTGAAACTGAGGGAATGGCCTGGCAGAGTTTGACAAGTGTGCAAAACCGCTCTGATGACTCACTGCCTTGTGAAGTGATCATGCATGACTCTGCACAGGGTCACAATGAGCTTCAACTGGATTCCAAATTGAATCAGAAGCGTTTGTCAAAAACTGAAACTGGTTTTCACTCAAGATCCTCTGGGAGACTTGGTGAGAAAGCAGAGTCAGCTTTTTGGACCCAATGTAAGTTTTTTCAGGGATGTATCGCTTAAAAAGGCTTAAAAGCCAATCACTAGTCAGGGCAGGAGCAAATAAAGACTTGTATAATTTTGGTTGGCAGATGGGGGCGTCGTGGGAATGTTGTATACTAGAATCTGACATGCGGAAAGAAAAGAGAGGCCCACCGCGTAGGTGGTGACTGTGACCGAGAGGCTCCTCCGCTGCTCTCGAACAGAGGGCCATGCTGACTCTGGTTTCTCTTCATAACGCACAAGTCTTTCGCCTTTTACTAAAGACTTCCGTGGAGAGGAACAAACATGAGTTGAATCTATTTTTGGCAGGCTTTGCTTTATGGCTGAGCCTTATGAAATTGTGAAAAGTCAAAGAATTGTCTAGGTCAGAAATCAAGTGTCCACAAAGGAGAGCTTAGGCGGAGGTGATGAGCAGCAGCCATTGTTATGCACACCTACAAACGGGGTACCACAGCAAGGGAGAATTGCGCCAAGAGCTTGGCGTGGACATCCAACACTTGTGGATTATCGCTTCTCGGCCTTTTGGCTAAGATCAAGTGTAGTATCTGTTCTTATCAGTTTAATATCTGATATGTCCTCAATATGAGGACTACATATTAAGCAGATTTTTGGCAAGAGGAGCAGAAATTTGGAGCTTGCTCCCTTCTCTCCACGCATCGACCTAGCATTGCAGTGCTGCTGGGAACGGTGCACTCTGTTCTTACCTTGTAGAAAAGCAAACACTCAAACAATTGTGGAGTTTTAAAGGTGAATTCTACACTGGGTCAATGAAACTGAGGGAATGGCCTAGCAGAGTTTGACAAGTGTGCAAAACCGCTCTGATGACTCACTGCCTTGTGAAGTGATCATGCATGACTCTGCACGGGGTCACAATGAGCTTCAACTGGATTCCAAATTGAATCAGAAGCGTTTGTCAAAAACTGAAACTGGTTTTCACTCAAGATCCTCTGGGAGACTTGGTGAGAAAGCAGAGTCAGCTTTTTGGACCCAATGTAAGTGGTTCAGGGATGTATCGCTTAAAAAGGCTTAAAAGCCAATCACTAGTCAGGGCAGGAGCAAATAAAGACTTGTATAATTTTGGTTGGCAGATGGGGGCGTGGTGGGAATGTTGTATACTAGAATCTGACATGCGGAAAGCAAAGAGAGGCCCACCGCGTAGGTGGTGACTGTGACCGAGAGGCTCCTTCACTGCTCTCGAACAGAGGGCCATGCTGACTCTGGTTTCTCTTCATAACGCACAAGTCTTTCGCCTTTTACTAAAGACTTCCGTGGAGAGGAACAAACATGAGTTGAATCTATTTTTGGCAGGCTTTGCTTTATGGCTGAGCCTTATGAAATTGTGAAAAGTCAAAGAATTGTCTAGGTCAGAAATCAAGTGTCCACAAAGGAGAGCTTAGGCGGAGGTGATGAGCAGCAGCCATTGTTATGCACACCTACAAACAGGGTACCACAGCAAGGGAGAATTGCGCCAAGAGCTTGGCGTGGACATCCAACACTTGTGGATTATCGCTTCTCGGCCTTTTGGCTAAGATCAAGTGTAGTATCTGTTCTTATCAGTTTAATATCTGATATGTCCTCTATGTGAGGACTACATATTAAGCAGATTTTTGGCAAGAGGAGCAGAAATTTGGAGCTTGCTCCCTTCTCTCCACGCATCGACCTAGCATTGCAGTGCTGCTGGGAACGGTGCACTCTGTTCTTACCTTGTAGAAAAGCAAACACTCAAACAATTGTGGAGTTTTAAAGGTGAATTCTACACTGGGTCATTGAAACTGACGGAATGGCCTGGCAGAGTTTGACAAGTGTGCAAAACCGCTCTGATGACTCACTGCCTTGTGAAGTGATCATGCATGACTCTGCACAGGGTCACAATGAGCTTCAACTGGATTCCAAATTGAATCAGAAGCGTTTGTCAAAAACTGAAACTGGTTTTCACTCAAGATCCTCTGGGAGACTTGGTGAGAAAGCAGAGTCAGCTTTTTGGACCCAATGTAAGTTTTTTCAGGGATGTATCGCTTAAAAAGGCTTAAAAGCCAATCACTAGTCAGGGCAGGAGCAAATAAAGACTTGTATAATTTTGGTTGGCAGATGGGGGCGTCGTGGGAATGTTGTATACTAGAATCTGACATGCGGAAAGAAAAGAGAGGCCCACCGCGTAGGTGGTGACTGTGACCGAGAGGCTCCTCCGCTGCTCTCGAACAGAGGGCCATGCTGACTCTGGTTTCTCTTCATAACGCACAAGTCTTTCGCCTTTTACTAAAGACTTCCGTGGAGAGGAACAAACATGAGTTGAATCTATTTTTGGCAGGCTTTGCTTTATGGCTGAGCCTTATGAAATTGTGAAAAGTCAAAGAATTGTCTAGGTCAGAAATCAAGTGTCCACAAAGGAGAGCTTAGGCGGAGGTGATGAGCAGCAGCCATTGTTATGCACACCTACAAACGGGGTACCACAGCAAGGGAGAATTGCGCCAAGAGCTTGGCGTGGACATCCAACACTTGTGGATTATCGCTTCTCGGCCTTTTGGCTAAGATCAAGTGTAGTATCTGTTCTTATCAGTTTAATATCTGATATGTCCTCTATATGAGGACTACATATTAAGCAGATTTTTGGCAAGAGGAGCAGAAATTTGGAGCTTGCTCCCTTCTCTCCACGCATCGACCTAGCATTGCAGTGCCGCTGGGAACGGTGCACTCTGTTCTTACCTTGTAGAAAAGCAAACACTCAAACAATTGTGGAGTTTTAAAGGTGAATTCTACACTGGGTCAATGAAACTGAGGGAATAGCCTGGCAGAGTTTGACAAGTGTGCAAAACCGCTCTGATGACTCACTGCCTTGTGAAGTGATCATGCATGACTCTGCAAGGGGTCACAATGAGCTTCAACTGGATTCCAAATTGAATCAGAAGCGTTTGTCAAAAACTGAAACTGGTTTCACTCAAGATCCTCTGGGAGACTTGGTGAGAAAGCAGAGTTAGCTTTTTGGACCCAATGTAAGTGGTTCAGGGATGTATCGCTTAAAAAGGCTTAAAAGCCAATCACTAGTCAGGGCAGGAGCAAATAAAGACTTGTATAATTTTGGTTGGCAGATGCGGGCGTGGTGGGAATGTTGTATACTAGAATCTGACATGCGGAAAGCAAAGAGAGGCCCACCGCGTAGGTGGTGACTGTGACCGAGAGGCTCCTCCGCTGCTCTCGAACAGAGGGCCATGCTGACTCTGGTTTCTCTTCATAACGCACAAGTCTTTCGCCTTTTACTAAAGACTTCCGTGGAGAGGAGCAAACATGAGTTGAATCTATTTTTGGCAGGCTTTGCTTTATGGCTGAGCCTTATGAAATTGTGAAAAGTCAAAGAATTGTCTAGGTCAGAAATCAAGTGTCCACAAAGGAGAGCTTAGGCGGAGGTGATGAGCAGCAGCCATTGTTATGCACACCTACAAACGGGGTACCACAGCAAGGGAGAATTGCGCCAAGAGCTTGGCGTGGACATCCAACACTTGTGGATTATCGCTTCTCGGCCTTTTGGCTAAGATCAAGTGTAGTATCTGTTCTTATCAGTTTAATATCTGATATGTCCTCTATATGAGGACTACATATTAAGCAGATTTTTGGCAAGAGGAGCAGAAATTTGGAGCTTGCTCCCTTCTCTCCACGCCTCGACCTAGCATTGCAGTGCCGCTGGGAACGGTGCACTCTGTTCTTACCTTGTAGAAAAGCAAACACTCAAACAATTGTGGAGTTTTAAAGGTGAATTCTACACTGGGTCAATGAAACTGAGGGAATAGCCTGGCAGAGTTTGACAAGTGTGCAAAACCGCTCTGATGACTCACTGCCTTGTGAAGTGATCATGCATGACTCTGCAAGGGGTCACAATGAGCTTCAACTGGATTCCAAATTGAATCAGAAGCGTTTGTCAAAAACTGAAACTGGTTTTCACTCAAGATCCTCTGGGAGACTTGGTGAGAAAGCAGAGTCAGCTTTTTGGACCCAATGTAAGTGGTTCAGGGATGTATCGCTTAAAAAGGCTTAAAAGCCAATCACTAGTCAGGGCAGGAGCAAATAAAGACTTGTATAATTTTGGTTGGCAGATGGGGGCGTGGTGGGAATGTTGTATACTAGAATCTGACATGCGGAAAGCAAAGAGAGGCCCACCGCGTAGGTGGTGACTGTGACCGAGAGGCTCCTTCACTGCTCTCGAACAGAGGGCCATGCTGACTCTGGTTTCTCTTCATAACGCACAAGTCTTTCGCCTTTTACTAAAGACTTCCGTGGAGAGGAACAAACATGAGTTGAATCTATTTTTGGCAGGCTTTGCTTTATGGCTGAGCCTTATGAAATTGTGAAAAGTCAAAGAATTGTCTAGGTCAGAAATCAAGTGTCCACAAAGAGCTTAGGCGGAGGTGATGAGCAGCAGCCATTGTTATGCACACCTACAAACAGGGTACCACAGCAAGGGAGAATTGCGCCAAGAGCTTGGCGTGGACATCCAACACTTGTGGATTATCGCTTCTCGGCCTTTTGGCTAAGATCAAGTGTAGTATCTGTTCTTATCAGTTTAATATCTGATATGTCCTCTATATGAGGACTACATATTAAGCAGATTTTTGGCAAGAGGAGCAGAAATTTGGAGCTTGCTCCCTTCTCTCCACGCATCGACCTAGCATTGCAGTGCCGCTGGGAACGGTGCACTCTGTTCTTACCTTGTAGAAAAGCAAACACTCAAACAATTGTGGAGTTTTAAAGGTGAATTCTACACTGGGTCAATGAAACTGAGGGAATGGCCTGGCAGAGTTTGACAAGTGTGCAAAACCGCTCTGATGACTCACTGCCTTGTGAAGTGATCATGCATGACTCTGCACGGGGTCACAATGAGCTTCAACTGGATTCCAAATTGAATCAGAAGCGTTTGTCAAAAACTGAAACTGGTTTTCACTCAAGATCCTCTGGGAGACTTGGTGAGAAAGCAGAGTCAGCTTTTTGGACCCAATGTAAGTGGTTCAGGGATGTATCGCTTAAAAAGGCTTAAAAGCCAATCACTAGTCAGGGCAGGAGCAAATAAAGACTTGTATAATTTTGGTTGGCAGATGGGGGCGTGGTGGGAATGTTGTATACTAGAATCTGACATGCGGAAAGCAAAGAGAGGCCCACCGCGTAGGTGGTGACTGTGACCGAGAGGCTCCTCCGCTGCTCTCGAACAGAGGGCCATGCTGACTCTGGTTTCTCTTCATAACGCACAAGTCTTTCGCCTTTTACTAAAGACTTCCGTGGAGAGGAACAAACATGAGTTGAATCTATTTTTGGCAGGCTTTGCTTTATGGCTGAGCCTTATGAAATTGTGAAAAGTCAAAGAATTGTCTAGGTCAGAAATCAAGTGTCCACAAAGGAGAGCTTAGGCGGAGGTGATGAGCAGCAGCCATTGTTATGCACACCTACAAACGGGGTACCACAGCAAGGGAGAATTGCGCCAAGAGCTTGGCGTGGACATCCAACACTTGTGGATTATCGCTTCTCGGCCTTTTGGCTAAGATCAAGTGTAGTATCTGTTCTTATCAGTTTAATATCTGATATGTCCTCTATATGAGGACTACATATTAAGCAGATTTTTGGCAAGAGGAGCAGAAATTTGGAGCTTGCTCCCTTCTCTCCACGCATCGACCTAGCATTGCAGTGCTGCTGGGAACGGTGCACTCTGTTCTTACCTTGTAGAAAAGCAAACACTCAAACAATTGTGGAGTTTTAAAGGTGAATTCTACACTGGGTCAATGAAACTGAGGGAATGGCCTAGCAGAGTTTGACAAGTGTGCAAAACCGCTCTGATGACTCACTGCCTTGTGAAGTGATCATGCATGACTCTGCACGGGGTCACAATGAGCTTCAACTGGATTCCAAATTGAATCAGAAGCGTTTGTCAAAAACTGAAACTGGTTTTCACTCAAGATCCTCTGGGAGACTTGGTGAGAAAGCAGAGTCAGCTTTTTGGACCCAATGTAAGTGGTTCAGGGATGTATCGCTTAAAAAGGCTTAAAAGCCAATCACTAGTCAGGGCAGGAGCAAATAAAGACTTGTATAATTTTGGTTGGCAGATGGGGGCGTGGTGGGAATGTTGTATACTAGAATCTGACATGCGGAAAGCAAAGAGAGGCCCACCGCGTAGGTGGTGACTGTGACCGAGAGGCTCCTTCACTGCTCTCGAACAGAGGGCCATGCTGACTCTGGTTTCTCTTCATAACGCACAAGTCTTTCGCCTTTTACTAAAGACTTCCGTGGAGAGGAACAAACATGAGTTGAATCTATTTTTGGCAGGCTTTGCTTTATGGCTGAGCCTTATGAAATTGTGAAAAGTCAAAGAATTGTCTAGGTCAGAAATCAAGTGTCCACAAAGAGCTTAGGCGGAGGTGATGAGCAGCAGCCATTGTTATGCACACCTACAAACAGGGTACCACAGCAAGGGAGAATTGCGCCAAGAGCTTGGCGTGGACATCCAACACTTGTGGATTATCGCTTCTCGGCCTTTTGGCTAAGATCAAGTGTAGTATCTGTTCTTATCAGTTTAATATCTGATATGTCCTCTATATGAGGACTACATATTAAGCAGATTTTTGGCAAGAGGAGCAGAAATTTGGAGCTTGCTCCCTTCTCTCCACGCATCGACCTAGCATTGCAGTGCCGCTGGGAACGGTGCACTCTGTTCTTACCTTGTAGAAAAGCAAACACTCAAACAATTGTGGAGTTTTAAAGGTGAATTCTACACTGGGTCAATGAAACTGAGGGAATGGCCTGGCAGAGTTTGACAAGTGTGCAAAACCGCTCTGATGACTCACTGCCTTGTGAAGTGATCATGCATGACTCTGCACGGGGTCACAATGAGCTTCAACTGGATTCCAAATTGAATCAGAAGCGTTTGTCAAAAACTGAAACTGGTTTTCACTCAAGATCCTCTGGGAGACTTGGTGAGAAAGCAGAGTCAGCTTTTTGGACCCAATGTAAGTGGTTCAGGGATGTATCGCTTAAAAAGGCTTAAAAGCCAATCACTAGTCAGGGCAGGAGCAAATAAAGACTTGTATAATTTTGGTTGGCAGATGGGGGCGTGGTGGGAATGTTGTATACTAGAATCTGACATGCGGAAAGCAAAGAGAGGCCCACCGCGTAGGTGGTGACTGTGACCGAGAGGCTCCTCCGCTGCTCTCGAACAGAGGGCCATGCTGACTCTGGTTTCTCTTCATAACGCACAAGTCTTTCGCCTTTTACTAAAGACTTCCGTGGAGAGGAACAAACATGAGTTGAATCTATTTTTGGCAGGCTTTGCTTTATGGCTGAGCCTTATGAAATTGTGAAAAGTCAAAGAATTGTCTAGGTCAGAAATCAAGTGTCCACAAAGGAGAGCTTAGGCGGAGGTGATGAGCAGCAGCCATTGTTATGCACACCTACAAACGGGGTACCACAGCAAGGGAGAATTGCGCCAAGAGCTTGGCGTGGACATCCAACACTTGTGGATTATCGCTTCTCGGCCTTTTGGCTAAGATCAAGTGTAGTATCTGTTCTTATCAGTTTAATATCTGATATGTCCTCAATATGAGGACTACATATTAAGCAGATTTTTGGCAAGAGGAGCAGAAATTTGGAGCTTGCTCCCTTCTCTCCACGCATCGACCTAGCATTGCAGTGCTGCTGGGAACGGTGCACTCTGTTCTTACCTTGTAGAAAAGCAAACACTCAAACAATTGTGGAGTTTTAAAGGTGAATTCTACACTGGGTCAATGAAACTGAGGGAATGGCCTAGCAGAGTTTGACAAGTGTGCAAAACCGCTCTGATGACTCACTGCCTTGTGAAGTGATCATGCATGACTCTGCACGGGGTCACAATGAGCTTCAACTGGATTCCAAATTGAATCAGAAGCGTTTGTCAAAAACTGAAACTGGTTTTCACTCAAGATCCTCTGGGAGACTTGGTGAGAAAGCAGAGTCAGCTTTTTGGACCCAATGTAAGTGGTTCAGGGATGTATCGCTTAAAAAGGCTTAAAAGCCAATCACTAGTCAGGGCAGGAGCAAATAAAGACTTGTATAATTTTGGTTGGCAGATGGGGGCGTGGTGGGAATGTTGTATACTAGAATCTGACATGCGGAAAGCAAAGAGAGGCCCACCGCGTAGGTGGTGACTGTGACCGAGAGGCTCCTTCACTGCTCTCGAACAGAGGGCCATGCTGACTCTGGTTTCTCTTCATAACGCACAAGTCTTTCGCCTTTTACTAAAGACTTCCGTGGAGAGGAGCAAACATGAGTTGAATCTATTTTTGGCAGGCTTTGCTTTATGGCTGAGCCTTATGAAATTGTGAAAAGTCAAAGAATTGTCTAGGTCAGAAATCAAGTGTCCACAAAGAGCTTAGGCGGAGGTGATGAGCAGCAGCCATTGTTATGCACACCTACAAACGGGGTACCACAGCAAGGGAGAATTGCGCCAAGAGCTTGTCGTGGACATCCAACACTTGTGGATTATCGCTTCTCGGCCTTTTGGCTAAGATCAAGTGTAGTATCTGTTCTTATCAGTTTAATATCTGATATGTCCTCTATATGAGGACTACATATTAAGCAGATTTTTGGCAAGAGGAGCAGAAATTTGGAGCTTGCTCCCTTCTCTCCACGCATCGACCTAGCATTGCAGTGCGGCTGGGAACGGTGCACTCTGTTCTTACCTTGTAGATAAGCAAACACTCAAACAATTGTGGAGTTTTAAAGGTGAATTCTACACTGGGTCAATGAAACTGAGGGAATGGCCTGGCAGAGTTTGACAAGTGTGCAAAACCGCTCTGATGACTCACTGCCTTGTGAAGTGATCATGCATGACTCTGCACGGGGTCACAATGAGCTTCAACTGGATTCCAAATTGAATCAGAAGCGTTTGTCAAAAACTGAAACTGGTTTTCACTCAAGATCCTCTGGGAGACTTGGTGAGAAAGCAGAGTCAGCTTTTTGGACCCAATGTAAGTGGTTCAGGGATGTATCGCTTAAAAAGGCTTAAAAGCCAATCACTAGTCAGGGCAGGAGCAAATAAAGACTTGTATAATTTTGGTTGGCAGATGGGGGCGTGGTGGGAATGTTGTATACTAGAATCTGACATGCGGAAAGCAAAGAGAGGCCCACCGCGTAGGTGGTGACTGTGACCGAGAGGGTCCTCCGCTGCTCTCGAACAGAGGGCCATGCTGACTCTGGTTTCTCTTCATAACGCACAAGTCTTTCGCCTTTTACTAAAGACTTCCGTGGAGAGGAACAAACATGAGTTGAATCTATTTTTGGCAGGCTTTGCTTTATGGCTGAGCCTTATGAAATTGTGAAAAGTCAAAGAATTGTCTAGGTCAGAAATCAAGTGTCCACAAAGGAGAGCTTAGGCGGAGGTGATGAGCAGCAGCCATTGTTATGCACACCTACAAACGGGGTACCACAGCAAGGGAGAATTGCGCCAAGAGCTTGGCGTGGACATCCAACACTTGTGGATTATCGCTTCTCGGCCTTTTGGCTAAGATCAAGTGTAGTATCTGTTCTTATCAGTTTAATATCTGATATGTCCTCTATATGAGGACTACATATTAAGCAGATTTTTGGCAAGAGGAGCAGAAATTTGGAGCTTGCTCCCTTCTCTCCACGCATCGACCTAGCATTGCAGTGCTGCTGGGAACGGTGCACTCTGTTCTTACCTTGTAGAAAAGCAAACACTCAAACAATTGTGGAGTTTTAAAGGTGAATTCTACACTGGGTCAATGAAACTGAGGGAATGGCCTAGCAGAGTTTGACAAGTGTGCAAAACCGCTCTGATGACTCACTGCCTTGTGAAGTGATCATGCATGACTCTGCACAGGGTCACAATGAGCTTCAACTGGATTCCAAATTGAATCAGAAGCGTTTGTCAAAAACTGAAACTGGTTTTCACTCAAGATCCTCTGGGAGACTTGGTGAGAAAGCAGAGCCAGCTTTTTGGACCCAATGTAAGTGGTTCAGGGATGTATCGCTTAAAAAGGCTTAAAAGCCAATCACTAGTCAGGGCAGGAGCAAATAAAGACTTGTATAATTTTGGTTGGCAGATGGGGGCGTGGTGGGAATGTTGTATACTAGAATCTGACATGCGGAAAGCAAAGAGAGGCCCACCGCGTAGGTGGTGACTGTGACCGAGAGGCTCCTTCACTGCTCTCGAACAGAGGGCCATGCTGACTCTGGTTTCTCTTCATAACGCACAAGTCTTTTGCCTTTTACTAAAGACTTCCGTGGAGAGGAACAAACATGAGTTGAATCTATTTTTGGCAGGCTTTGCTTTATGGCTGAGCCTTATGAAATTGTGAAAAGTCAAAGAATTGTCTAGGTCAGAAATCAAGTGTCCACAAAGAGCTTAGGCGTAGGTGATGAGCAGCAGCCATTGTTATGCACACCTACAAACGGGGTACCACAGCAAGGGAGAATTGCGCCAAGAGCTTGGCGTGGACATCCAACACTTGTGGATTATCGCTTCTCGGCCTTTTGGCTAAGATCAAGTGTAGTATCTGTTCTTATCAGTTTAATATCTGATATGTCCTCTATATGAGGACTACATATTAAGCAGATTTTTGGCAAGAGGAGCAGAAATTTGGAGCTTGCTCCCTTCTCTCCACGCATCGACCTAGCATTGCAGTGCTGCTGGGAACGGTGCACTCTGTTCTTACCTTGTAGAAAAGCAAACACTCAAACAATTGTGGAGTTTTAAAGGTGAATTCTACACTGGGTCAATGAAACTGAGGGAATGGCCTGGCAGAGTTTGACAAGTGTGCAAAACCGCTCTGATGACTCACTGCCTTGTGAAGTGATCATGCATGACTCTGCAAGGGGTCACAATGAGCTTCAACTGGATTCCAAATTGAATCAGAAGCGTTTGTCAAAAACTGAAAATGTTTTCACTCAAGATCCTCTGGGAGACTTGGTGAGAAAGCAGAGTCAGCTTTTTGGACCCAATGTAAGTGGTTCAGGGATGTATCGCTTAAAAAGGCTTAAAAGCCAATCACTAGTCAGGGCAGGAGCAAATAAAGACTTGTATAATTTTGGTTGGCAGATGGGGGCGTGGTGGGAATGTTGTATACTAGAATCTGACATGCGGAAAGCAAAGAGAGGCCCACCGCGTAGGTGGTGACTGTGACCGAGAGGCTCCTCCGCTGCTCTCGAACAGAGGGCCATGCTGACTCTGGTTTCTCTTCATAACGCACAAGTCTTTCGCCTTTTACTAAAGACTTCCGTGGAGAGGAACAAACATGAGTTGAATCTATTTTTGGCAGGCTTTGCTTTATGGCTGAGCCTTATGAAATTGTGTAAAGTCAAAGAATTGTCTAGGTCAGAAATCAAGTGTCCACAAAGGAGAGCTTAGGCGGAGGTGATGAGCAGCAGCCATTGTTATGCACACCTACAAACGGGGTACCACAGCAAGGGAGAATTGCGCCAAGAGCTTGGCGTGGACATCCAACACTTGTGGATTATCGCTTCTCGGCCTTTTGGCTAAGATCAAGTGTAGTATCTGTTCTTATCAGTTTAATATCTGATATGTCCTCTATATGAGGTCTACATATTAAGCAAATTTTTGGCAAGAGGAGCAGAAATTTGATGCTTGCTCCCTTCTCTCCACGCATCGACCTAGCATTGCAGTGCCGCTGGGAACGGTGCACTCTGTTCTTACCTTGTAGAAAAGCAAACACTCAAACAATTGTGGAGTTTTAAAGGTGAATTCTACACTGGGTCAATGAAACTGAGGGAATAGCCTGGCAGAGTTTGACAAGTGTGCAAAACCGCTCTGATGACTCACTGCCTTGTGAAGTGATCATGCATGACTCTGCAAGGGGTCACAATGAGCTTCAACTGGATTCCAAATTGAATCAGAAGCGTTTGTCAAAAACTGAAACTGTTTTCACTCAAGATCCTCTGGGAGACTTGGTGAGAAAGCAGAGTCAGCTTTTTGGACCCAATGTAAGTGGTTCAGGGATGTATCGCTTAAAAAGGCTTAAAAGCCAATCACTAGTCAGGGCAGGAGCAAATAAAGACTTGTATAATTTTGGTTGGCAGATGGGGGCGTGGTGGGAATGTTGTATACTAGAATCTGACATGCGGAAAGCAAAGAGAGGCCCACCGCGTAGGTGGTGACTGTGACCGAGAGGCTCCTCCGCTGCTCTCGAACAGAGGGCCATGCTGACTCTGGTTTCTCTTCATAACGCACAAGTCTTTCGCCTTTTACTAAAGACTTCCGTGGAGAGGAACAAACATGAGTTGAATCTATTTTTGGCAGGCTTTGCTTTATGGCTGAGCCTTATGAAATTGTGAAAAGTCAAAGAATTGTCTAGGTCAGAAATCAAGTGTCCACAAAGGAGAGCTTAGGCGGAGGTGATGAGCAGCAGCCATTGTTATGCACACCTACAAACGGGGTACCACAGCAAGGGAGAATTGCGCCAAGAGCTTGGCGTGGACATCCAACACTTGTGGATTATCGCTTCTCGGCCTTTTGGCTAAGATCAAGTGTAGTATCTGTTCTTATCAGTTTAATATCTGATATGTCCTCTATATGAGGACTACATATTAAGCAGATTTTTGGCAAGAGGAGCAGAAATTTGGAGCTTGCTCCCTTCTCTCCACGCATCGACCTAGCATTGCAGTGCTGCTGGGAACGGTGCACTCTGTTCTTACCTTGTAGAAAAGCAAACACTCAAACAATTGTGGAGTTTTAAAGGTGAATTCTACACTGGGTCATTGAAACTGAGGGAATGGCCTAGCAGAGTTTGACAAGTGTGCAAAACCGCTCTGATGACTCACTGCCTTGTGAAGTGATCATGCATGACTCTGCACGGGGTCACAATGAGCTTCAACTGGATTCCAAATTGAATCAGAAGCGTTTGTCAAAAACTGAAACTGGTTTTCACTCAAGATCCTCTGGGAGACTTGGTGAGAAAGCAGAGTCAGCTTTTTGGACCCAATGTAAGTGGTTCAGGGATGTATCGCTTAAAAAGGCTTAAAAGCCAATCACTAGTCAGGGCAGGAGCAAATAAAGACTTGTATAATTTTGGTTGGCAGATGGGGGCGTGGTGGGAATGTTGTATACTAGAATCTGACATGCGGAAAGCAAAGAGAGGCCCACCGCGTAGGTGGTGACTGTGACCGAGAGGCTCCTCCGCTGCTCTCGAACAGAGGGCCATGCTGACTCTGGTTTCTCTTCATAACGCACAAGTCTTTCGCCTTTTACTAAAGACTTCCGTGGAGAGGAACAAACATGAGTTGAATCTATTTTTGGCAGGCTTTGCTTTATGGCTGAGCCTTATGAAATTGTGAAAAGTCAAAGAATTGTCTAGGTCAGAAATCAAGTGTCCACAAAGGAGAGCTTAGGCGGAGGTGATGAGCAGCAGCCATTGTTATGCACACCTACAAACGGGGTACCACAGCAAGGGAGAATTGCGCCAAGAGCTTGGCATGGACATCCAACACTTGTGGATTATCGCTTCTCGGCCTTTTGGCTAAGATCAAGTGTAGTATCTGTTCTTATCAGTTTAATATCTGATATGTCCTCTATATGAGGACTACATATTAAGCAGATTTTTGGCAAGAGGAGCAGAAATTTGGAGCTTGCTCCCTTCTCTCCACGCATCGACCTAGCATTGCAGTGCGGCTGGGAACGGTGCACTCTGTTCTTACCTTGTAGATAAGCAAACACTCAAACAATTGTGGAGTTTTAAAGGTGAATTCTACACTGGGTCAATGAAACTGAGGCAATGGCCTGGCAGAGTTTGACAAGTGTGCAAAACCGCTCTGATGACTCACTGCCTTGTGAAGTGATCATGCATGACTCTGCACGGGGTCACAATGAGCTTCAACTGGATTCCAAATTGAATCAGAAGCGTTTGTCAAAAACTGAAACTGGTTTTCACTCAAGATCCTCTGGGAGACTTGGTGAGAAAGCAGAGTCAGCTTTTTGGACCCAATGTAAGTGGTTCAGGGATGTATCGCTTAAAAAGGCTTAAAAGCCAATCACTAGTCAGGGCAGGAGCAAATAAAGACTTGTATAATTTTGGTTGGCAGATGGGGGCGTGGTGGGAATGTTGTATACTAGAATCTGACATGCGGAAAGCAAAGAGAGGCCCACCGCGTAGGTGGTGACTGTGACCGAGAGCCTCCTTCACTGCTCTCGAACAGAGGGCCATGCTGACTCTGGTTTCTCTTCATAACGCACAAGTCTTTCGCCTTTTACTAAAGACTTCCGTGGAGAGGAACAAACATGAGTTGAATCTATTTTTGGCAGGCTTTGCTTTATGGCTGAGCCTTATGAAATTGTGAAAAGTCAAAGAATTGTCTAGGTCAGAAATCAAGTGTCCACAAAGAGCTTAGGCGGAGGTGATGAGCAGCAGCCATTGTTATGCACACCTACAAACGGGGTACCACAGCAAGGGAGAATTGCGCCAAGAGCTTGGCGTGGACATCCAACACTTGTGGATTATCGCTTCTCGGCCTTTTGGCTAAGATCAAGTGTAGTATCTGTTCTTATCAGTTTAATATCTGATATGTCCTCTATATGAGGACTACATATTAAGCAGATTTTTGGCAAGAGGAGCAGAAATTTGGAGCTTGCTCCCTTCTCTCCACGCATCGACCTAGCATTGCAGTGCCGCTGGGAACGGTGCACTCTGTTCTTACCTTGTAGAAAAGCAAACACTCAAACAATTGTGGAGTTTTAAAGGTGAATTCTACACTGGGTCAATGAAACTGAGGCAATGGCCTGGCAGAGTTTGACAAGTGTGCAAAACCGCTCTGATGACTCACTGCCTTGTGAAGTGATCATGCATGACTCTGCACGGGGTCACAATGAGCTTCAACTGGATTCCAAATTGAATCAGAAGCGTTTGTCAAAAACTGAAACTGGTTTTCACTCAAGATCCTCTGGGAGACTTGGTGAGAAAGCAGAGTCAGCTTTTTGGACCCAATGTAAGTGGTTCAGGGATGTATCGCTTAAAAAGGCTTAAAAGCCAATCACTAGTCAGGGCAGGAGCAAATAAAGACTTGTATAATTTTGGTTGGCAGATGGGGGCGTGGTGGGAATGTTGTATACTAGAATCTGACATGCGGAAAGCAAAGAGAGGCCCACCGCGTAGGTGGTGACTGTGACCGAGAGGCTCCTCCGCTGCTCTCGAACAGAGGGCCATGCTGACTCTGGTTTCTCTTCATAACGCACAAGTCTTTCGCCTTTTACTAAAGACTTCCGTGGAGAGGAACAAACATGAGTTGAATCTATTTTTGGCAGGCTTTGCTTTATGGCTGAGCCTTATGAAATTGTGAAAAGTCAAAGAATTGTCTAGGTCAGAAATCAAGTGTCCACAAAGGAGAGCTTAGGCGGAGGTGATGAGCAGCAGCCATTGTTATGCACACCTACAAACGGGGTACCACAGCAAGGGAGAATTGCGCCAAGAGCTTGTCATGGACATCCAACACTTGTGGATTATCGCTTCTCGGCCTTTTGGCTAAGATCAAGTGTAGTATCTGTTCTTATCAGTTTAATATCTGATATGTCCTCTATATGAGGACTACATATTAAGCAGATTTTTGGCAAGAGGAGCAGAAATTTGGAGCTTGCTCCCTTCTCTCCACGCATCGACCTAGCATTGCAGTGCCGCTGGGAACGGTGCACTCTGTTCTTACCTTGTAGAAAAGCAAACACTCAAACAATTGTGGAGTTTTAAAGGTGAATTCTACACTGGGTCAATGAAACTGAGGCAATGGCCTGGCAGAGTTTGACAAGTGTGCAAAACCGCTCTGATGACTCACTGCCTTGTGAAGTGATCATGCATGACTCTGCACGGGGTCACAATGAGCTTCAACTGGATTCCAAATTGAATCAGAAGCGTTTGTCAAAAACTGAAACTGGTTTTCACTCAAGATCCTCTGGGAGACTTGGTGAGAAAGCAGAGTCAGCTTTTTGGACCCAATGTAAGTGGTTCAGGGATGTATCGCTTAAAAAGGCTTAAAAGCCAATCACTAGTCAGGGCAGGAGCAAATAAAGACTTGTATAATTTTGGTTGGCAGATGGGGGCGTGGTGGGAATGTTGTATACTAGAATCTGACATGCGGAAAGCAAAGAGAGGCCCACCGCGTAGGTGGTGACTGTGACCGAGAGGCTCCTCCGCTGCTCTCGAACAGAGGGCCATGCTGACTCTGGTTTCTCTTCATAACGCACAAGTCTTTCGCCTTTTACTAAAGACTTCCGTGGAGAGGAACAAACATGAGTTGAATCTATTTTTGGCAGGCTTTGCTTTATGGCTGAGCCTTATGAAATTGTGAAAAGTCAAAGAATTGTCTAGGTCAGAAATCAAGTGTCCACAAAGGAGAGCTTAGGCGGAGGTGATGAGCAGCAGCCATTGTTATGCACACCTACAAACGGGGTACCACAGCAAGGGAGAATTGCGCCAAGAGCTTGGCGTGGACATCCAACACTTGTGGATTATCGCTTCTCGGCCTTTTGGCTAAGATCAAGTGTAGTATCTGTTCTTATCAGTTTAATATCTGATATGTCCTCAATATGAGGACTACATATTAAGCAGATTTTTGGCAAGAGGAGCAGAAATTTGGAGCTTGCTCCCTTCTCTCCACGCATCGACCTAGCATTGCAGTGCTGCTGGGAACGGTGCACTCTGTTCTTACCTTGTAGAAAAGAAAACACTCAAACAATTGTGGAGTTTTAAAGGTGAATTCTACACTGGGTCAATGAAACTGAGGGAATGGCCTAGCAGAGTTTGACAAGTGTGCAAAACCGCTCTGATGACTCACTGCCTTGTGAAGTGATCATGCATGACTCTGCACGGGGTCACAATGAGCTTCAACTGGATTCCAAATTGAATCAGAAGCGTTTGTCAAAAACTGAAACTGGTTTTCACTCAAGATCCTCTGGGAGACTTGGTGAGAAAGCAGAGTCAGCTTTTTGGACCCAATGTAAGTGGTTCAGGGATGTATCGCTTAAAAAGGCTTAAAAGCCAATCACTAGTCAGGGCAGGAGCAAATAAAGACTTGTATAATTTTGGTTGGCAGATGGGGGCGTGGTGGGAATGTTGTATACTAGAATCTGACATGCGGAAAGCAAAGAGAGGCCCACCGCGTAGGTGGTGACTGTGACCGAGAGGCTCCTTCACTGCTCTCGAACAGAGGGCCATGCTGACTCTGGTTTCTCTTCATAACGCACAAGTCTTTCGCCTTTTACTAAAGACTTCCGTGGAGAGGAACAAACATGAGTTGAATCTATTTTTGGCAGGCTTTGCTTTATGGCTGAGCCTTATGAAATTGTGAAAAGTCAAAGAATTGTCTAGGTCAGAAATCAAGTGTCCACAAAGAGCTTAGGCGGAGGTGATGAGCAGCAGCCATTGTTATGCACACCTACAAACGGGGTACCACAGCAAGGGAGAATTGCGCCAAGAGCTTGGCGTGGACATCCAACACTTGTGGATTATCGCTTCTCGGCCTTTTGGCTAAGATCAAGTGTAGTATCTGTTCTTATCAGTTTAATATCTGATATGTCCTCTATATGAGGACTACATATTAAGCAGATTTTTGGCAAGAGGAGCAGAAATTTGGAGCTTGCTCCCTTCTCTCCACGCATCGACCTAGCATTGCAGTGCCGCTGGGAACGGTGCACTCTGTTCTTACCTTGTAGAAAAGCAAACACTCAAACAATTGTGGAGTTTTAAAGGTGAATTCTACACTGGGTCAATGAAACTGAGGCAATGGCCTGGCAGAGTTTGACAAGTGTGCAAAACCGCTCTGATGACTCACTGCCTTGTGAAGTGATCATGCATGACTCTGCACGGGGTCACAATGAGCTTCAACTGGATTCCAAATTGAATCAGAAGCGTTTGTCAAAAACTGAAACTGGTTTTCACTCAAGATCCTCTGGGAGACTTGGTGAGAAAGCAGAGTCAGCTTTTTGGACCCAATGTAAGTGGTTCAGGGATGTATCGCTTAAAAAGGCTTAAAAGCCAATCACTAGTCAGGGCAGGAGCAAATAAAGACTTGTATAATTTTGGTTGGCAGATGGGGGCGTGGTGGGAATGTTGTATACTAGAATCTGACATGCGGAAAGCAAAGAGAGGCCCACCGCGTAGGTGGTGACTGTGACCGAGAGGCTCCTCCGCTGCTCTCGAACAGAGGGCCATGCTGACTCTGGTTTCTCTTCATAACGCACAAGTCTTTCGCCTTTTACTAAAGACTTCCGTGGAGAGGAACAAACATGAGTTGAATCTATTTTTGGCAGGCTTTGCTTTATGGCTGAGCCTTATGAAATTGTGAAAAGTCAAAGAATTGTCTAGGTCAGAAATCAAGTGTCCACAAAGGAGAGCTTAGGCGGAGGTGATGAGCAGCAGCCATTGTTATGCACACCTACAAACGGGGTACCACAGCAAGGGAGAATTGCGCCAAGAGCTTGGCGTGGACATCCAACACTTGTGGATTATCGCTTCTCGGCCTTTTGGCTAAGATCAAGTGTAGTATCTGTTCTTATCAGTTTAATATCTGATATGTCCTCAATATGAGGACTACATATTAAGCAGATTTTTGGCAAGAGGAGCAGAAATTTGGAGCTTGCTCCCTTCTCTCCACGCATCGACCTAGCATTGCAGTGCCGCTGGGAACGGTGCACTCTGTTCTTACCTTGTAGAAAAGCAAACACTCAAACAATTGTGGAGTTTTAAAGGTGAATTCTACACTGGGTCAATGAAACTGAGGGAATGGCCTGGCAGAGTTTGACAAGTGTGCAAAACCGCTCTGATGACTCACTGCCTTGTGAAGTGATCATGCATGACTCTGCACGGGGTCACAATGAGCTTCAACTGGATTCCAAATTGAATCAGAAGCGTTTGTCAAAAACTGAAACTGGTTTTCACTCAAGATCCTCTGGGAGACTTGGTGAGAAAGCAGAGTCAGCTTTTTGGACCCAATGTAAGTGGTTCAGGGATGTATCGCTTAAAAAGGCTTAAAAGCCAATCACTAGTCAGGGCAGGAGCAAATAAAGACTTGTATAATTTTGGTTGGCAGATGGGGGCGTGGTGGGAATGTTGTATACTAGAATCTGACATGCGGAAAGCAAAGAGAGGCCCACCGCGTAGGTGGTGACTGTGACCGAGAGGCTCCTCCGCTGCTCTCGAACAGAGGGCCATGCTGACTCTGGTTTTTCTTCATAACGCACAAGTCTTTCGCCTTTTACTAAAGACTTCCGTGGAGAGGAACAAACATGAGTTGAATCTATTTTTGGCAGGCTTTGCTTTATGGCTGAGCCTTATGAAATTGTGAAAAGTCAAAGAATTGTCTAGGTCAGAAATCAAGTGTCCACAAAGGAGAGCTTAGGCGGAGGTGATGAGCAGCAGCCATTGTTATGCACACCTACAAACAGGGTACCACAGCAAGGGAGAATTGCGCCAAGAGCTTGGCGTGGACATCCAACACTTGTGGATTATCGCTTCTCGGCCTTTTGGCTAAGATCAAGTGTAGTATCTGTTCTTATCAGTTTAATATCTGATATGTCCTCTATGTGAGGACTACATATTAAGCAGATTTTTGGCAAGAGGAGCAGAAATTTGGAGCTTGCTACCTTCTCTCCACGCATCGACCTAGCATTGCAGTGCCGCTGGGAACGGTGCACTCTGTTCTTACCTTGTAGAAAAGCAAACACTCAAACAATTGTGGAGTTTTAAAGGTGAATTCTACACTGGGTCAATGAAACTGAGGCAATGGCCTGGCAGAGTTTGACAAGTGTGCAAAACCGCTCTGATGACTCACTGCCTTGTGAAGTGATCATGCATGACTCTGCACGGGGTCACAATGAGCTTCAACTGGATTCCAAATTGAATCAGAAGCGTTTGTCAAAAACTGAAACTGGTTTTCACTCAAGATCCTCTGGGAGACTTGGTGAGAAAGCAGAGTCAGCTTTTTGGACCCAATGTAAGTGGTTCAGGGATGTATCGCTTAAAAAGGCTTAAAAGCCAATCACTAGTCAGGGCAGGAGCAAATAAAGACTTGTATAATTTTGGTTGGCAGATGGGGGCGTGGTGGGAATGTTGTATACTAGAATCTGACATGCGGAAAGCAAAGAGAGGCCCACCGCGTAGGTGGTGACTGTGACCGAGAGGCTCCTCCGCTGCTCTCGAACAGAGGGCCATGCTGACTCTGGTTTCTCTTCATAACGCACAAGTCTTTCGCCTTTTACTAAAGACTTCCGTGGAGAGGAACAAACATGAGTTGAATCTATTTTTGGCAGGCTTTGCTTTATGGCTGAGCCTTATGAAATTGTGAAAAGTCAAAGAATTGTCTAGGTCAGAAATCAAGTGTCCACAAAGGAGAGCTTAGGCGGAGGTGATGAGCAGCAGCCATTGTTATGCACACCTACAAACGGGGTACCACAGCAAGGGAGAATTGCGCCAAGAGCTTGGCATGGACATCCAACACTTGTGGATTATCGCTTCTCGGCCTTTTGGCTAAGATCAAGTGTAGTATCTGTTCTTATCAGTTTAATATCTGATATGTCCTCAATATGAGGACTACATATTAAGCAGATTTTTGGCAAGAGGAGCAGAAATTTGGAGCTTGCTCCCTTCTCTCCACGCATCGACCTAGCATTGCAGTGCTGCTGGGAACGGTGCACTCTGTTCTTACCTTGTAGAAAAGCAAACACTCAAACAATTGTGGAGTTTTAAAGGTGAATTCTACACTGGGTCAATGAAACTGAGGGAATGGCCTAGCAGAGTTTGACAAGTGTGCAAAACCGCTCTGATGACTCACTGCCTTGTGAAGTGATCATGCATGACTCTGCACGGGGTCACAATGAGCTTCAACTGGATTCCAAATTGAATCAGAAGCGTTTGTCAAAAACTGAAACTGGTTTTCACTCAAGATCCTCTGGGAGACTTGGTGAGAAAGCAGAGTCAGCTTTTTGGACCCAATGTAAGTGGTTCAGGGATGTATCGCTTAAAAAGGCTTAAAAGCCAATCACTAGTCAGGGCAGGAGCAAATAAAGACTTGTATAATTTTGGTTGGCAGATGGGGGCGTGGTGGGAATGTTGTATACTAGAATCTGACATGCGGAAAGCAAAGAGAGGCCCACCGCGTAGGTGGTGACTGTGACCGAGAGGCTCCTCCGCTGCTCTCGAACAGAGGGCCATGCTGACTCTGGTTTCTCTTCATAACGCACAAGTCTTTCGCCTTTTACTAAAGACTTCCGTGGAGAGGAACAAACATGAGTTGAATCTATTTTTGGCAGGCTTTGCTTTATGGCTGAGCCTTATGAAATTGTGAAAAGTCAAAGAATTGTCTAGGTCAGAAATCAAGTGTCCACAAAGGAGAGCTTAGGCGGAGGTGATGAGCAGCAGCCATTGTTATGCACACCTACAAACGGGGTACCACAGCAAGGGAGAATTGCGCCAAGAGCTTGGCGTGGACATCCAACACTTGTGGATTATCGCTTCTCGGCCTTTTGGCTAAGATCAAGTGTAGTATCTGTTCTTATCAGTTTAATATCTGATATGTCCTCAATATGAGGACTACATATTAAGCAGATTTTTGGCAAGAGGAGCAGAAATTTGGAGCTTGCTCCCTTCTCTCCACGCATCGACCTAGCATTGCAGTGCTGCTGGGAACGGTGCACTCTGTTCTTACCTTGTAGAAAAGAAAACACTCAAACAATTGTGGAGTTTTAAAGGTGAATTCTACACTGGGTCAATGAAACTGAGGGAATGGCCTAGCAGAGTTTGACAAGTGTGCAAAACCGCTCTGATGACTCACTGCCTTGTGAAGTGATCATGCATGACTCTGCACGGGGTCACAATGAGCTTCAACTGGATTCCAAATTGAATCAGAAGCGTTTGTCAAAAACTGAAACTGGTTTTCACTCAAGATCCTCTGGGAGACTTGGTGAGAAAGCAGAGTCAGCTTTTTGGACCCAATGTAAGTGGTTCAGGGATGTATCGCTTAAAAAGGCTTAAAAGCCAATCACTAGTCAGGGCAGGAGCAAATAAAGACTTGTATAATTTTGGTTGGCAGATGGGGGCGTGGTGGGAATGTTGTATACTAGAATCTGACATGCGGAAAGCAAAGAGAGGCCCACCGCGTAGGTGGTGACTGTGACCGAGAGGCTCCTTCACTGCTCTCGAACAGAGGGCCATGCTGACTCTGGTTTCTCTTCATAACGCACAAGTCTTTCGCCTTTTACTAAAGACATCCGTGGAGAGGAACAAACATGAGTTGAATCTATTTTTGGCAGGCTTTGCTTTATGGCTGAGCCTTATGAAATTGTGAAAAGTCAAAGAATTGTCTAGGTCAGAAATCAAGTGTCCACAAAGAGCTTAGGCGGAGGTGATGAGCAGCAGCCATTGTTATGCACACCTACAAACGGGGTACCACAGCAAGGGAGAATTGCGCCAAGAGCTTGGCGTGGACATCCAACACTTGTGGATTATCGCTTCTCGGCCTTTTGGCTAAGATCAAGTGTAGTATCTGTTCTTATCAGTTTAATATCTGATATGTCCTCTATATGAGGACTACATATTAAGCAGATTTTTGGCAAGAGGAGCAGAAATTTGGAGCTTGCTCCCTTCTCTCCACGCATCGACCTAGCATTGCAGTGCCGCTGGGAACGGTGCACTCTGTTCTTACCTTGTAGAAAAGCAAACACTCAAACAATTGTGGAGTTTTAAAGGTGAATTCTACACTGGGTCAATGAAACTGAGGCAATGGCCTGGCAGAGTTTGACAAGTGTGCAAAACCGCTCTGATGACTCACTGCCTTGTGAAGTGATCATGCATGACTCTGCACGGGGTCACAATGAGCTTCAACTGGATTCCAAATTGATTCAGAAGCGTTTGTCAAAAACTGAAACTGGTTTTCACTCAAGATCCTCTGGGAGACTTGGTGAGAAAGCAGAGTCAGCTTTTTGGACCCAATGTAAGTGGTTCAGGGATGTATCGCTTAAAAAGGCTTAAAAGCCAATCACTAGTCAGGGCAGGAGCAAATAAAGACTTGTATAATTTTGGTTGGCAGATGGGGGCGTGGTGGGAATGTTGTATACTAGAATCTGACATGCGGAAAGCAAAGAGAGGCCCACCGCGTAGGTGGTGACTGTGACCGAGAGGCTCCTCCGCTGCTCTCGAACAGAGGGCCATGCTGACTCTGGTTTCTCTTCATAACGCACAAGTCTTTCGCCTTTTACTAAAGACTTCCGTGGAGAGGAACAAACATGAGTTGAATCTATTTTTGGCAGGCTTTGCTTTATGGCTGAGCCTTATGAAATTGTGAAAAGTCAAAGAATTGTCTAGGTCAGAAATCAAGTGTCCACAAAGGAGAGCTTAGGCGGAGGTGATGAGCAGCAGCCATTGTTATGCACACCTACAAACGGGGTACCACAGCAAGGGAGAATTGCGCCAAGAGCTTGGCGTGGACATCCAACACTTGTGGATTATCGCTTCTCGGCCTTTTGGCTAAGATCAAGTGTAGTATCTGTTCTTATCAGTTTAATATCTGATATGTCCTCAATATGAGGACTACATATTAAGCAGATTTTTGGCAAGAGGAGCAGAAATTTGGAGCTTGCTCCCTTCTCTCCACGCATCGACCTAGCATTGCAGTGCCGCTGGGAACGGTGCACTCTGTTCTTACCTTGTAGAAAAGCAAACACTCAAACAATTGTGGAGTTTTAAAGGTGAATTCTACACTGGGTCAATGAAACTGAGGGAATGGCCTGGCAGAGTTTGACAAGTGTGCAAAACCGCTCTGATGACTCACTGCCTTGTGAAGTGATCATGCATGACTCTGCACGGGGTCACAATGAGCTTCAACTGGATTCCAAATTGAATCAGAAGCGTTTGTCAAAAACTGAAACTGGTTTTCACTCAAGATCCTCTGGGAGACTTGGTGAGAAAGCAGAGTCATTTTTTTGGACCCAATGTAAGTGGTTCAGGGATGTATCGCTTAAAAAGGCTTAAAAGCCAATCACTAGTCAGGGCAGGAGCAAATAAAGACTTGTATAATTTTGGTTGGCAGATGGGGGCGTGGTGGGAATGTTGTATACTAGAATCTGACATGCGGAAAGCAAAGAGAGGCCCACCGCGTAGGTGGTGACTGTGACCGAGAGGCTCCTTCACTGCTCTCGAACAGAGGGCCATGCTGACTCTGGTTTCTCTTCATAACGCACAAGTCTTTCGCCTTTTACTAAAGACTTCCGTGGAGAGGAACAAACATGAGTTGAATCTATTTTTGGCAGGCTTTGCTTTATGGCTGAGCCTTATGAAATTGTGAAAAGTCAAAGAATTGTCTAGGTCAGAAATCAAGTGTCCACAAAGAGCTTAGGCGGAGGTGATGAGCAGCAGCCATTGTTATGCACACCTACAAACGGGGTACCACAGCAAGGGAGAATTGCGCCAAGAGCTTGGCGTGGACATCCAACACTTGTGGATTATCGCTTCTCGGCCTTTTGGCTAAGATCAAGTGTAGTATCTGTTCTTATCAGTTTAATATCTGATATGTCCTCTATATGAGGACTACATATTAAGCAGATTTTTGGCAAGAGGAGCAGAAATTTGGAGCTTGCTCCCTTCTCTCCACGCATCGACCTAGCATTGCAGTGCCGCTGGGAACGGTGCACTCTGTTCTTACCTTGTAGAAAAGCAAACACTCAAACAATTGTGGAGTTTTAAAGGTGAATTCTACACTGGGTCAATGAAACTGAGGCAATGGCCTGGCAGAGTTTGACAAGTGTGCAAAACCGCTCTGATGACTCACTGCCTTGTGAAGTGATCATGCATGACTCTGCACGGGGTCACAATGAGCTTCAACTGGATTCCAAATTGAATCAGAAGCGTTTGTCAAAAACTGAAACTGGTTTTCACTCAAGATCCTCTGGGAGACTTGGTGAGAAAGCAGAGTCAGCTTTTTGGACCCAATGTAAGTGGTTCAGGGATGTATCGCTTAAAAAGGCTTAAAAGCCAATCACTAGTCAGGGCAGGAGCAAATAAAGACTTGTATAATTTTGGTTGGCAGATGGGGGCGTGGTGGGAATGTTGTATACTAGAATCTGACATGCGGAAAGCAAAGAGAGGCCCACCGCGTAGGTGGTGACTGTGACCGAGAGGCTCCTTCACTGCTCTCGAACAGAGGGCCATGCTGACTCTGGTTTCTCTTCATAACGCACAAGTCTTTCGCCTTTTACTAAAGACTTCCGTGGAAAGGAACAAACATGAGTTGAATCTATTTTTGGCAGGCTTTGCTTTATGGCTGAGCCTTATGAAATTGTGAAAAGTAAAAGAATTGTCTAGGTCAGAAATCAAGTGTCCACAAAGAGCTTAGGCGGAGGTGATGAGCAGCAGCCATTGTTATGCACACCTACAAACGGGGTACCACAGCAAGGGAGAATTGCGCCAAGAGCTTGGCGTGGACATCCAACACTTGTGGATTATCGCTTCTCGGCCTTTTGGCTAAGATCAAGTGTAGTATCTGTTCTTATCAGTTTAATATCTGATATGTCCTCTATGTGAGGACTACATATTAAGCAGATTTTTGGCAAGAGGAGCAGAAAATTGGAGCTTGCTCCCTTCTCTCCACGCATCGACCTAGCATTGCAGTGCCGCTGGGAACGGTGCACTCTGTTCTTACCTTGTAGAAAAGCAAACACTCAAACAATTGTGGAGTTTTAAAGGTGAATTCTACACTGGGTCATTGAAACTGAGGGAATGGCCTGGCAGAGTTTGACAAGTGTGCAAAACCGCTCTGATGACTCACTGCCTTGTGAAGTGATCATGCATGACTCTGCACAGGGTCACAATGAGCTTCAACTGGATTCCAAATTGAATCAGAAGCGTTTGTCAAAAACTGAAACTGGTTTTCACTCAAGATCCTCTGGGAGACTTGGTGAGAAAGCAGAGTCAGCTTTTTGGACCCAATGTAAGTTTTTTCAGGGATGTATCGCTTAAAAAGGCTTAAAAGCCAATCACTAGTCAGGGCAGGAGCAAATAAAGACTTGTATAATTTTGGTTGGCAGATGGGGGCGTCGTGGGAATGTTGTATACTAGAATCTGACATGCGGAAAGAAAAGAGAGGCCCACCGCGTAGGTGGTGACTGTGACCGAGAGGCTCCTCCGCTGCTCTCGAACAGAGGGCCATGCTGACTCTGGTTTCTCTTCATAACGCACAAGTCTTTCGCCTTTTACTAAAGACTTCCGTGGAGAGGAACAAACATGAGTTGAATCTATTTTTGGCAGGCTTTGCTTTATGGCTGAGCCTTATGAAATTGTGAAAAGTCAAAGAATTGTCTAGGTCAGAAATCAAGTGTCCACAAAGGAGAGCTTAGGCGGAGGTGATGAGCAGCAGCCATTGTTATGCACACCTACAAACGGGGTACCACAGCAAGGGAGAATTGCGCCAAGAGCTTGGCGTGGACATCCAACACTTGTGGATTATCGCTTCTCGGCCTTTTGGCTAAGATCAAGTGTAGTATCTGTTCTTATCAGTTTAATATCTGATATGTCCTCAATATGAGGACTACATATTAAGCAGATTTTTGGCAAGAGGAGCAGAAATTTGGAGCTTGCTCCCTTCTCTCCACGCATCGACCTAGCATTGCAGTGCTGCTGGGAACGGTGCACTCTGTTCTTACCTTGTAGAAAAGCAAACACTCAAACAATTGTGGAGTTTTAAAGGTGAATTCTACACTGGGTCAATGAAACTGAGGGAATGGCCTAGCAGAGTTTGACAAGTGTGCAAAACCGCTCTGATGACTCACTGCCTTGTGAAGTGATCATGCATGACTCTGCACGGGGTCACAATGAGCTTCAACTGGATTCCAAATTGAATCAGAAGCGTTTGTCAAAAACTGAAACTGGTTTTCACTCAAGATCCTCTGGGAGACTTGGTGAGAAAGCAGAGTCAGCTTTTTGGACCCAATGTAAGTGGTTCAGGGATGTATCGCTTAAAAAGGCTTAAAAGCCAATCACTAGTCAGGGCAGGAGCAAATAAAGACTTGTATAATTTTGGTTGGCAGATGGGGGCGTGGTGGGAATGTTGTATACTAGAATCTGACATGCGGAAAGCAAAGAGAGGCCCACCGCGTAGGTGGTGACTGTGACCGAGAGGCTCCTTCACTGCTCTCGAACAGAGGGCCATGCTGACTCTGGTTTCTCTTCATAACGCACAAGTCTTTCGCCTTTTACTAAAGACTTCCGTGGAGAGGAACAAACATGAGTTGAATCTATTTTTGGCAGGCTTTGCTTTATGGCTGAGCCTTATGAAATTGTGAAAAGTCAAAGAATTGTCTAGGTCAGAAATCAAGTGTCCACAAAGGAGAGCTTAGGCGGAGGTGATGAGCAGCAGCCATTGTTATGCACACCTACAAACAGGGTACCACAGCAAGGGAGAATTGCGCCAAGAGCTTGGCGTGGACATCCAACACTTGTGGATTATCGCTTCTCGGCCTTTTGGCTAAGATCAAGTGTAGTATCTGTTCTTATCAGTTTAATATCTGATATGTCCTCTATGTGAGGACTACATATTAAGCAGATTTTTGGCAAGAGGAGCAGAAATTTGGAGCTTGCTCCCTTCTCTCCACGCATCGACCTAGCATTGCAGTGCTGCTGGGAACGGTGCACTCTGTTCTTACCTTGTAGAAAAGCAAACACTCAAACAATTGTGGAGTTTTAAAGGTGAATTCTACACTGGGTCATTGAAACTGACGGAATGGCCTGGCAGAGTTTGACAAGTGTGCAAAACCGCTCTGATGACTCACTGCCTTGTGAAGTGATCATGCATGACTCTGCACAGGGTCACAATGAGCTTCAACTGGATTCCAAATTGAATCAGAAGCGTTTGTCAAAAACTGAAACTGGTTTTCACTCAAGATCCTCTGGGAGACTTGGTGAGAAAGCAGAGTCAGCTTTTTGGACCCAATGTAAGTTTTTTCAGGGATGTATCGCTTAAAAAGGCTTAAAAGCCAATCACTAGTCAGGGCAGGAGCAAATAAAGACTTGTATAATTTTGGTTGGCAGATGGGGGCGTCGTGGGAATGTTGTATACTAGAATCTGACATGCGGAAAGAAAAGAGAGGCCCACCGCGTAGGTGGTGACTGTGACCGAGAGGCTCCTCCGCTGCTCTCGAACAGAGGGCCATGCTGACTCTGGTTTCTCTTCATAACGCACAAGTCTTTCGCCTTTTACTAAAGACTTCCGTGGAGAGGAACAAACATGAGTTGAATCTATTTTTGGCAGGCTTTGCTTTATGGCTGAGCCTTATGAAATTGTGAAAAGTCAAAGAATTGTCTAGGTCAGAAATCAAGTGTCCACAAAGGAGAGCTTAGGCGGAGGTGATGAGCAGCAGCCATTGTTATGCACACCTACAAACGGGGTACCACAGCAAGGGAGAATTGCGCCAAGAGCTTGGCGTGGACATCCAACACTTGTGGATTATCGCTTCTCGGCCTTTTGGCTAAGATCAAGTGTAGTATCTGTTCTTATCAGTTTAATATCTGATATGTCCTCTATATGAGGACTACATATTAAGCAGATTTTTGGCAAGAGGAGCAGAAATTTGGAGCTTGCTCCCTTCTCTCCACGCATCGACCTAGCATTGCAGTGCCGCTGGGAACGGTGCACTCTGTTCTTACCTTGTAGAAAAGCAAACACTCAAACAATTGTGGAGTTTTAAAGGTGAATTCTACACTGGGTCAATGAAACTGAGGGAATAGCCTGGCAGAGTTTGACAAGTGTGCAAAACCGCTCTGATGACTCACTGCCTTGTGAAGTGATCATGCATGACTCTGCAAGGGGTCACAATGAGCTTCAACTGGATTCCAAATTGAATCAGAAGCGTTTGTCAAAAACTGAAACTGGTTTCACTCAAGATCCTCTGGGAGACTTGGTGAGAAAGCAGAGTTAGCTTTTTGGACCCAATGTAAGTGGTTCAGGGATGTATCGCTTAAAAAGGCTTAAAAGCCAATCACTAGTCAGGGCAGGAGCAAATAAAGACTTGTATAATTTTGGTTGGCAGATGCGGGCGTGGTGGGAATGTTGTATACTAGAATCTGACATGCGGAAAGCAAAGAGAGGCCCACCGCGTAGGTGGTGACTGTGACCGAGAGGCTCCTCCGCTGCTCTCGAACAGAGGGCCATGCTGACTCTGGTTTCTCTTCATAACGCACAAGTCTTTCGCCTTTTACTAAAGACTTCCGTGGAGAGGAGCAAACATGAGTTGAATCTATTTTTGGCAGGCTTTGCTTTATGGCTGAGCCTTATGAAATTGTGAAAAGTCAAAGAATTGTCTAGGTCAGAAATCAAGTGTCCACAAAGGAGAGCTTAGGCGGAGGTGATGAGCAGCAGCCATTGTTATGCACACCTACAAACGGGGTACCACAGCAAGGGAGAATTGCGCCAAGAGCTTGGCGTGGACATCCAACACTTGTGGATTATCGCTTCTCGGCCTTTTGGCTAAGATCAAGTGTAGTATCTGTTCTTATCAGTTTAATATCTGATATGTCCTCTATATGAGGACTACATATTAAGCAGATTTTTGGCAAGAGGAGCAGAAATTTGGAGCTTGCTCCCTTCTCTCCACGCCTCGACCTAGCATTGCAGTGCCGCTGGGAACGGTGCACTCTGTTCTTACCTTGTAGAAAAGCAAACACTCAAACAATTGTGGAGTTTTAAAGGTGAATTCTACACTGGGTCAATGAAACTGAGGGAATAGCCTGGCAGAGTTTGACAAGTGTGCAAAACCGCTCTGATGACTCACTGCCTTGTGAAGTGATCATGCATGACTCTGCAAGGGGTCACAATGAGCTTCAACTGGATTCCAAATTGAATCAGAAGCGTTTGTCAAAAACTGAAACTGGTTTTCACTCAAGATCCTCTGGGAGACTTGGTGAGAAAGCAGAGTCAGCTTTTTGGACCCAATGTAAGTGGTTCAGGGATGTATCGCTTAAAAAGGCTTAAAAGCCAATCACTAGTCAGGGCAGGAGCAAATAAAGACTTGTATAATTTTGGTTGGCAGATGGGGGCGTGGTGGGAATGTTGTATACTAGAATCTGACATGCGGAAAGCAAAGAGAGGCCCACCGCGTAGGTGGTGACTGTGACCGAGAGGCTCCTTCACTGCTCTCGAACAGAGGGCCATGCTGACTCTGGTTTCTCTTCATAACGCACAAGTCTTTCGCCTTTTACTAAAGACTTCCGTGGAGAGGAACAAACATGAGTTGAATCTATTTTTGGCAGGCTTTGCTTTATGGCTGAGCCTTATGAAATTGTGAAAAGTCAAAGAATTGTCTAGGTCAGAAATCAAGTGTCCACAAAGAGCTTAGGCGGAGGTGATGAGCAGCAGCCATTGTTATGCACACCTACAAACAGGGTACCACAGCAAGGGAGAATTGCGCCAAGAGCTTGGCGTGGACATCCAACACTTGTGGATTATCGCTTCTCGGCCTTTTGGCTAAGATCAAGTGTAGTATCTGTTCTTATCAGTTTAATATCTGATATGTCCTCTATATGAGGACTACATATTAAGCAGATTTTTGGCAAGAGGAGCAGAAATTTGGAGCTTGCTCCCTTCTCTCCACGCATCGACCTAGCATTGCAGTGCCGCTGGGAACGGTGCACTCTGTTCTTACCTTGTAGAAAAGCAAACACTCAAACAATTGTGGAGTTTTAAAGGTGAATTCTACACTGGGTCAATGAAACTGAGGGAATGGCCTGGCAGAGTTTGACAAGTGTGCAAAACCGCTCTGATGACTCACTGCCTTGTGAAGTGATCATGCATGACTCTGCACGGGGTCACAATGAGCTTCAACTGGATTCCAAATTGAATCAGAAGCGTTTGTCAAAAACTGAAACTGGTTTTCACTCAAGATCCTCTGGGAGACTTGGTGAGAAAGCAGAGTCAGCTTTTTGGACCCAATGTAAGTGGTTCAGGGATGTATCGCTTAAAAAGGCTTAAAAGCCAATCACTAGTCAGGGCAGGAGCAAATAAAGACTTGTATAATTTTGGTTGGCAGATGGGGGCGTGGTGGGAATGTTGTATACTAGAATCTGACATGCGGAAAGCAAAGAGAGGCCCACCGCGTAGGTGGTGACTGTGACCGAGAGGCTCCTCCGCTGCTCTCGAACAGAGGGCCATGCTGACTCTGGTTTCTCTTCATAACGCACAAGTCTTTCGCCTTTTACTAAAGACTTCCGTGGAGAGGAACAAACATGAGTTGAATCTATTTTTGGCAGGCTTTGCTTTATGGCTGAGCCTTATGAAATTGTGAAAAGTCAAAGAATTGTCTAGGTCAGAAATCAAGTGTCCACAAAGGAGAGCTTAGGCGGAGGTGATGAGCAGCAGCCATTGTTATGCACACCTACAAACGGGGTACCACAGCAAGGGAGAATTGCGCCAAGAGCTTGGCGTGGACATCCAACACTTGTGGATTATCGCTTCTCGGCCTTTTGGCTAAGATCAAGTGTAGTATCTGTTCTTATCAGTTTAATATCTGATATGTCCTCTATATGAGGACTACATATTAAGCAGATTTTTGGCAAGAGGAGCAGAAATTTGGAGCTTGCTCCCTTCTCTCCACGCATCGACCTAGCATTGCAGTGCTGCTGGGAACGGTGCACTCTGTTCTTACCTTGTAGAAAAGCAAACACTCAAACAATTGTGGAGTTTTAAAGGTGAATTCTACACTGGGTCAATGAAACTGAGGGAATGGCCTAGCAGAGTTTGACAAGTGTGCAAAACCGCTCTGATGACTCACTGCCTTGTGAAGTGATCATGCATGACTCTGCACGGGGTCACAATGAGCTTCAACTGGATTCCAAATTGAATCAGAAGCGTTTGTCAAAAACTGAAACTGGTTTTCACTCAAGATCCTCTGGGAGACTTGGTGAGAAAGCAGAGCCAGCTTTTTGGACCCAATGTAAGTGGTTCAGGGATGTATCGCTTAAAAAGGCTTAAAAGCCAATCACTAGTCAGGGCAGGAGCAAATAAAGACTTGTATAATTTTGGTTGGCAGATGGGGGCGTGGTGGGAATGTTGTATACTAGAATCTGACATGCGGAAAGCAAAGAGAGGCCCACCGCGTAGGTGGTGACTGTGACCGAGAGGCTCCTTCACTGCTCTCGAACAGAGGGCCATGCTGACTCTGGTTTCTCTTCATAACGCACAAGTCTTTTGCCTTTTACTAAAGACTTCCGTGGAGAGGAACAAACATGAGTTGAATCTATTTTTGGCAGGCTTTGCTTTATGGCTGAGCCTTATGAAATTGTGAAAAGTCAAAGAATTGTCTAGGTCAGAAATCAAGTGTCCACAAAGAGCTTAGGCGTAGGTGATGAGCAGCAGCCATTGTTATGCACACCTACAAACGGGGTACCACAGCAAGGGAGAATTGCGCCAAGAGCTTGGCGTGGACATCCAACACTTGTGGATTATCGCTTCTCGGCCTTTTGGCTAAGATCAAGTGTAGTATCTGTTCTTATCAGTTTAATATCTGATATGTCCTCTATATGAGGACTACATATTAAGCAGATTTTTGGCAAGAGGAGCAGAAATTTGGAGCTTGCTCCCTTCTCTCCACGCATCGACCTAGCATTGCAGTGCTGCTGGGAACGGTGCACTCTGTTCTTACCTTGTAGAAAAGCAAACACTCAAACAATTGTGGAGTTTTAAAGGTGAATTCTACACTGGGTCAATGAAACTGAGGGAATGGCCTGGCAGAGTTTGACAAGTGTGCAAAACCGCTCTGATGACTCACTGCCTTGTGAAGTGATCATGCATGACTCTGCAAGGGGTCACAATGAGCTTCAACTGGATTCCAAATTGAATCAGAAGCGTTTGTCAAAAACTGAAAATGTTTTCACTCAAGATCCTCTGGGAGACTTGGTGAGAAAGCAGAGTCAGCTTTTTGGACCCAATGTAAGTGGTTCAGGGATGTATCGCTTAAAAAGGCTTAAAAGCCAATCACTAGTCAGGGCAGGAGCAAATAAAGACTTGTATAATTTTGGTTGGCAGATGGGGGCGTGGTGGGAATGTTGTATACTAGAATCTGACATGCGGAAAGCAAAGAGAGGCCCACCGCGTAGGTGGTGACTGTGACCGAGAGGCTCCTCCGCTGCTCTCGAACAGAGGGCCATGCTGACTCTGGTTTCTCTTCATAACGCACAAGTCTTTCGCCTTTTACTAAAGACTTCCGTGGAGAGGAACAAACATGAGTTGAATCTATTTTTGGCAGGCTTTGCTTTATGGCTGAGCCTTATGAAATTGTGTAAAGTCAAAGAATTGTCTAGGTCAGAAATCAAGTGTCCACAAAGGAGAGCTTAGGCGGAGGTGATGAGCAGCAGCCATTGTTATGCACACCTACAAACGGGGTACCACAGCAAGGGAGAATTGCGCCAAGAGCTTGGCGTGGACATCCAACACTTGTGGATTATCGCTTCTCGGCCTTTTGGCTAAGATCAAGTGTAGTATCTGTTCTTATCAGTTTAATATCTGATATGTCCTCTATATGAGGTCTACATATTAAGCAAATTTTTGGCAAGAGGAGCAGAAATTTGATGCTTGCTCCCTTCTCTCCACGCATCGACCTAGCATTGCAGTGCCGCTGGGAACGGTGCACTCTGTTCTTACCTTGTAGAAAAGCAAACACTCAAACAATTGTGGAGTTTTAAAGGTGAATTCTACACTGGGTCAATGAAACTGAGGGAATAGCCTGGCAGAGTTTGACAAGTGTGCAAAACCGCTCTGATGACTCACTGCCTTGTGAAGTGATCATGCATGACTCTGCAAGGGGTCACAATGAGCTTCAACTGGATTCCAAATTGAATCAGAAGCGTTTGTCAAAAACTGAAACTGTTTTCACTCAAGATCCTCTGGGAGACTTGGTGAGAAAGCAGAGTCAGCTTTTTGGACCCAATGTAAGTGGTTCAGGGATGTATCGCTTAAAAAGGCTTAAAAGCCAATCACTAGTCAGGGCAGGAGCAAATAAAGACTTGTATAATTTTGGTTGGCAGATGGGGGCGTGGTGGGAATGTTGTATACTAGAATCTGACATGCGGAAAGCAAAGAGAGGCCCACCGCGTAGGTGGTGACTGTGACCGAGAGGCTCCTCCGCTGCTCTCGAACAGAGGGCCATGCTGACTCTGGTTTCTCTTCATAACGCACAAGTCTTTCGCCTTTTACTAAAGACTTCCGTGGAGAGGAACAAACATGAGTTGAATCTATTTTTGGCAGGCTTTGCTTTATGGCTGAGCCTTATGAAATTGTGAAAAGTCAAAGAATTGTCTAGGTCAGAAATCAAGTGTCCACAAAGGAGAGCTTAGGCGGAGGTGATGAGCAGCAGCCATTGTTATGCACACCTACAAACGGGGTACCACAGCAAGGGAGAATTGCGCCAAGAGCTTGGCGTGGACATCCAACACTTGTGGATTATCGCTTCTCGGCCTTTTGGCTAAGATCAAGTGTAGTATCTGTTCTTATCAGTTTAATATCTGATATGTCCTCTATATGAGGACTACATATTAAGCAGATTTTTGGCAAGAGGAGCAGAAATTTGGAGCTTGCTCCCTTCTCTCCACGCATCGACCTAGCATTGCAGTGCTGCTGGGAACGGTGCACTCTGTTCTTACCTTGTAGAAAAGCAAACACTCAAACAATTGTGGAGTTTTAAAGGTGAATTCTACACTGGGTCATTGAAACTGAGGGAATGGCCTAGCAGAGTTTGACAAGTGTGCAAAACCGCTCTGATGACTCACTGCCTTGTGAAGTGATCATGCATGACTCTGCACGGGGTCACAATGAGCTTCAACTGGATTCCAAATTGAATCAGAAGCGTTTGTCAAAAACTGAAACTGGTTTTCACTCAAGATCCTCTGGGAGACTTGGTGAGAAAGCAGAGTCAGCTTTTTGGACCCAATGTAAGTGGTTCAGGGATGTATCGCTTAAAAAGGCTTAAAAGCCAATCACTAGTCAGGGCAGGAGCAAATAAAGACTTGTATAATTTTGGTTGGCAGATGGGGGCGTGGTGGGAATGTTGTATACTAGAATCTGACATGCGGAAAGCAAAGAGAGGCCCACCGCGTAGGTGGTGACTGTGACCGAGAGGCTCCTCCGCTGCTCTCGAACAGAGGGCCATGCTGACTCTGGTTTCTCTTCATAACGCACAAGTCTTTCGCCTTTTACTAAAGACTTCCGTGGAGAGGAACAAACATGAGTTGAATCTATTTTTGGCAGGCTTTGCTTTATGGCTGAGCCTTATGAAATTGTGAAAAGTCAAAGAATTGTCTAGGTCAGAAATCAAGTGTCCACAAAGGAGAGCTTAGGCGGAGGTGATGAGCAGCAGCCATTGTTATGCACACCTACAAACGGGGTACCACAGCAAGGGAGAATTGCGCCAAGAGCTTGGCATGGACATCCAACACTTGTGGATTATCGCTTCTCGGCCTTTTGGCTAAGATCAAGTGTAGTATCTGTTCTTATCAGTTTAATATCTGATATGTCCTCTATATGAGGACTACATATTAAGCAGATTTTTGGCAAGAGGAGCAGAAATTTGGAGCTTGCTCCCTTCTCTCCACGCATCGACCTAGCATTGCAGTGCGGCTGGGAACGGTGCACTCTGTTCTTACCTTGTAGATAAGCAAACACTCAAACAATTGTGGAGTTTTAAAGGTGAATTCTACACTGGGTCAATGAAACTGAGGCAATGGCCTGGCAGAGTTTGACAAGTGTGCAAAACCGCTCTGATGACTCACTGCCTTGTGAAGTGATCATGCATGACTCTGCACGGGGTCACAATGAGCTTCAACTGGATTCCAAATTGAATCAGAAGCGTTTGTCAAAAACTGAAACTGGTTTTCACTCAAGATCCTCTGGGAGACTTGGTGAGAAAGCAGAGTCAGCTTTTTGGACCCAATGTAAGTGGTTCAGGGATGTATCGCTTAAAAAGGCTTAAAAGCCAATCACTAGTCAGGGCAGGAGCAAATAAAGACTTGTATAATTTTGGTTGGCAGATGGGGGCGTGGTGGGAATGTTGTATACTAGAATCTGACATGCGGAAAGCAAAGAGAGGCCCACCGCGTAGGTGGTGACTGTGACCGAGAGCCTCCTTCACTGCTCTCGAACAGAGGGCCATGCTGACTCTGGTTTCTCTTCATAACGCACAAGTCTTTCGCCTTTTACTAAAGACTTCCGTGGAGAGGAACAAACATGAGTTGAATCTATTTTTGGCAGGCTTTGCTTTATGGCTGAGCCTTATGAAATTGTGAAAAGTCAAAGAATTGTCTAGGTCAGAAATCAAGTGTCCACAAAGAGCTTAGGCGGAGGTGATGAGCAGCAGCCATTGTTATGCACACCTACAAACGGGGTACCACAGCAAGGGAGAATTGCGCCAAGAGCTTGGCGTGGACATCCAACACTTGTGGATTATCGCTTCTCGGCCTTTTGGCTAAGATCAAGTGTAGTATCTGTTCTTATCAGTTTAATATCTGATATGTCCTCTATATGAGGACTACATATTAAGCAGATTTTTGGCAAGAGGAGCAGAAATTTGGAGCTTGCTCCCTTCTCTCCACGCATCGACCTAGCATTGCAGTGCCGCTGGGAACGGTGCACTCTGTTCTTACCTTGTAGAAAAGCAAACACTCAAACAATTGTGGAGTTTTAAAGGTGAATTCTACACTGGGTCAATGAAACTGAGGCAATGGCCTGGCAGAGTTTGACAAGTGTGCAAAACCGCTCTGATGACTCACTGCCTTGTGAAGTGATCATGCATGACTCTGCACGGGGTCACAATGAGCTTCAACTGGATTCCAAATTGAATCAGAAGCGTTTGTCAAAAACTGAAACTGGTTTTCACTCAAGATCCTCTGGGAGACTTGGTGAGAAAGCAGAGTCAGCTTTTTGGACCCAATGTAAGTGGTTCAGGGATGTATCGCTTAAAAAGGCTTAAAAGCCAATCACTAGTCAGGGCAGGAGCAAATAAAGACTTGTATAATTTTGGTTGGCAGATGGGGGCGTGGTGGGAATGTTGTATACTAGAATCTGACATGCGGAAAGCAAAGAGAGGCCCACCGCGTAGGTGGTGACTGTGACCGAGAGGCTCCTCCGCTGCTCTCGAACAGAGGGCCATGCTGACTCTGGTTTCTCTTCATAACGCACAAGTCTTTCGCCTTTTACTAAAGACTTCCGTGGAGAGGAACAAACATGAGTTGAATCTATTTTTGGCAGGCTTTGCTTTATGGCTGAGCCTTATGAAATTGTGAAAAGTCAAAGAATTGTCTAGGTCAGAAATCAAGTGTCCACAAAGGAGAGCTTAGGCGGAGGTGATGAGCAGCAGCCATTGTTATGCACACCTACAAACGGGGTACCACAGCAAGGGAGAATTGCGCCAAGAGCTTGGCATGGACATCCAACACTTGTGGATTATCGCTTCTCGGCCTTTTGGCTAAGATCAAGTGTAGTATCTGTTCTTATCAGTTTAATATCTGATATGTCCTCTATATGAGGACTACATATTAAGCAGATTTTTGGCAAGAGGAGCAGAAATTTGGAGCTTGCTCCCTTCTCTCCACGCATCGACCTAGCATTGCAGTGCCGCTGGGAACGGTGCACTCTGTTCTTACCTTGTAGAAAAGCAAACACTCAAACAATTGTGGAGTTTTAAAGGTGAATTCTACACTGGGTCAATGAAACTGAGGCAATGGCCTGGCAGAGTTTGACAAGTGTGCAAAACCGCTCTGATGACTCACTGCCTTGTGAAGTGATCATGCATGACTCTGCACGGGGTCACAATGAGCTTCAACTGGATTCCAAATTGAATCAGAAGCGTTTGTCAAAAACTGAAACTGGTTTTCACTCAAGATCCTCTGGGAGACTTGGTGAGAAAGCAGAGTCAGCTTTTTGGACCCAATGTAAGTGGTTCAGGGATGTATCGCTTAAAAAGGCTTAAAAGCCAATCACTAGTCAGGGCAGGAGCAAATAAAGACTTGTATAATTTTGGTTGGCAGATGGGGGCGTGGTGGGAATGTTGTATACTAGAATCTGACATGCGGAAAGCAAAGAGAGGCCCACCGCGTAGGTGGTGACTGTGACCGAGAGGCTCCTCCGCTGCTCTCGAACAGAGGGCCATGCTGACTCTGGTTTCTCTTCATAACGCACAAGTCTTTCGCCTTTTACTAAAGACTTCCGTGGAGAGGAACAAACATGAGTTGAATCTATTTTTGGCAGGCTTTGCTTTATGGCTGAGCCTTATGAAATTGTGAAAAGTCAAAGAATTGTCTAGGTCAGAAATCAAGTGTCCACAAAGGAGAGCTTAGGCGGAGGTGATGAGCAGCAGCCATTGTTATGCACACCTACAAACGGGGTACCACAGCAAGGGAGAATTGCGCCAAGAGCTTGGCGTGGACATCCAACACTTGTGGATTATCGCTTCTCGGCCTTTTGGCTAAGATCAAGTGTAGTATCTGTTCTTATCAGTTTAATATCTGATATGTCCTCAATATGAGGACTACATATTAAGCAGATTTTTGGCAAGAGGAGCAGAAATTTGGAGCTTGCTCCCTTCTCTCCACGCATCGACCTAGCATTGCAGTGCCGCTGGGAACGGTGCACTCTGTTCTTACCTTGTAGAAAAGCAAACACTCAAACAATTGTGGAGTTTTAAAGGTGAATTCTACACTGGGTCAATGAAACTGAGGGAATGGCCTGGCAGAGTTTGACAAGTGTGCAAAACCGCTCTGATGACTCACTGCCTTGTGAAGTGATCATGCATGACTCTGCACGGGGTCACAATGAGCTTCAACTGGATTCCAAATTGAATCAGAAGCGTTTGTCAAAAACTGAAACTGGTTTTCACTCAAGATCCTCTGGGAGACTTGGTGAGAAAGCAGAGTCAGCTTTTTGGACCCAATGTAAGTGGTTCAGGGATGTATCGCTTAAAAAGGCTTAAAAGCCAATCACTAGTCAGGGCAGGAGCAAATAAAGACTTGTATAATTTTGGTTGGCAGATGGGGGCGTGGTGGGAATGTTGTATACTAGAATCTGACATGCGGAAAGCAAAGAGAGGCCCACCGCGTAGGTGGTGACTGTGACCGAGAGGCTCCTCCGCTGCTCTCGAACAGAGGGCCATGCTGACTCTGGTTTTTCTTCATAACGCACAAGTCTTTCGCCTTTTACTAAAGACTTCCGTGGAGAGGAACAAACATGAGTTGAATCTATTTTTGGCAGGCTTTGCTTTATGGCTGAGCCTTATGAAATTGTGAAAAGTCAAAGAATTGTCTAGGTCAGAAATCAAGTGTCCACAAAGGAGAGCTTAGGCGGAGGTGATGAGCAGCAGCCATTGTTATGCACACCTACAAACAGGGTACCACAGCAAGGGAGAATTGCGCCAAGAGCTTGGCGTGGACATCCAACACTTGTGGATTATCGCTTCTCGGCCTTTTGGCTAAGATCAAGTGTAGTATCTGTTCTTATCAGTTTAATATCTGATATGTCCTCTATGTGAGGACTACATATTAAGCAGATTTTTGGCAAGAGGAGCAGAAATTTGGAGCTTGCTACCTTCTCTCCACGCATCGACCTAGCATTGCAGTGCCGCTGGGAACGGTGCACTCTGTTCTTACCTTGTAGAAAAGCAAACACTCAAACAATTGTGGAGTTTTAAAGGTGAATTCTACACTGGGTCAATGAAACTGAGGCAATGGCCTGGCAGAGTTTGACAAGTGTGCAAAACCGCTCTGATGACTCACTGCCTTGTGAAGTGATCATGCATGACTCTGCACGGGGTCACAATGAGCTTCAACTGGATTCCAAATTGAATCAGAAGCGTTTGTCAAAAACTGAAACTGGTTTTCACTCAAGATCCTCTGGGAGACTTGGTGAGAAAGCAGAGTCAGCTTTTTGGACCCAATGTAAGTGGTTCAGGGATGTATCGCTTAAAAAGGCTTAAAAGCCAATCACTAGTCAGGGCAGGAGCAAATAAAGACTTGTATAATTTTGGTTGGCAGATGGGGGCGTGGTGGGAATGTTGTATACTAGAATCTGACATGCGGAAAGCAAAGAGAGGCCCACCGCGTAGGTGGTGACTGTGACCGAGAGGCTCCTCCGCTGCTCTCGAACAGAGGGCCATGCTGACTCTGGTTTCTCTTCATAACGCACAAGTCTTTCGCCTTTTACTAAAGACTTCCGTGGAGAGGAACAAACATGAGTTGAATCTATTTTTGGCAGGCTTTGCTTTATGGCTGAGCCTTATGAAATTGTGAAAAGTCAAAGAATTGTCTAGGTCAGAAATCAAGTGTCCACAAAGGAGAGCTTAGGCGGAGGTGATGAGCAGCAGCCATTGTTATGCACACCTACAAACGGGGTACCACAGCAAGGGAGAATTGCGCCAAGAGCTTGGCATGGACATCCAACACTTGTGGATTATCGCTTCTCGGCCTTTTGGCTAAGATCAAGTGTAGTATCTGTTCTTATCAGTTTAATATCTGATATGTCCTCAATATGAGGACTACATATTAAGCAGATTTTTGGCAAGAGGAGCAGAAATTTGGAGCTTGCTCCCTTCTCTCCACGCATCGACCTAGCATTGCAGTGCTGCTGGGAACGGTGCACTCTGTTCTTACCTTGTAGAAAAGCAAACACTCAAACAATTGTGGAGTTTTAAAGGTGAATTCTACACTGGGTCAATGAAACTGAGGGAATGGCCTAGCAGAGTTTGACAAGTGTGCAAAACCGCTCTGATGACTCACTGCCTTGTGAAGTGATCATGCATGACTCTGCACGGGGTCACAATGAGCTTCAACTGGATTCCAAATTGAATCAGAAGCGTTTGTCAAAAACTGAAACTGGTTTTCACTCAAGATCCTCTGGGAGACTTGGTGAGAAAGCAGAGTCAGCTTTTTGGACCCAATGTAAGTGGTTCAGGGATGTATCGCTTAAAAAGGCTTAAAAGCCAATCACTAGTCAGGGCAGGAGCAAATAAAGACTTGTATAATTTTGGTTGGCAGATGGGGGCGTGGTGGGAATGTTGTATACTAGAATCTGACATGCGGAAAGCAAAGAGAGGCCCACCGCGTAGGTGGTGACTGTGACCGAGAGGCTCCTCCGCTGCTCTCGAACAGAGGGCCATGCTGACTCTGGTTTCTCTTCATAACGCACAAGTCTTTCGCCTTTTACTAAAGACTTCCGTGGAGAGGAACAAACATGAGTTGAATCTATTTTTGGCAGGCTTTGCTTTATGGCTGAGCCTTATGAAATTGTGAAAAGTCAAAGAATTGTCTAGGTCAGAAATCAAGTGTCCACAAAGGAGAGCTTAGGCGGAGGTGATGAGCAGCAGCCATTGTTATGCACACCTACAAACGGGGTACCACAGCAAGGGAGAATTGCGCCAAGAGCTTGGCGTGGACATCCAACACTTGTGGATTATCGCTTCTCGGCCTTTTGGCTAAGATCAAGTGTAGTATCTGTTCTTATCAGTTTAATATCTGATATGTCCTCAATATGAGGACTACATATTAAGCAGATTTTTGGCAAGAGGAGCAGAAATTTGGAGCTTGCTCCCTTCTCTCCACGCATCGACCTAGCATTGCAGTGCTGCTGGGAACGGTGCACTCTGTTCTTACCTTGTAGAAAAGAAAACACTCAAACAATTGTGGAGTTTTAAAGGTGAATTCTACACTGGGTCAATGAAACTGAGGGAATGGCCTAGCAGAGTTTGACAAGTGTGCAAAACCGCTCTGATGACTCACTGCCTTGTGAAGTGATCATGCATGACTCTGCACGGGGTCACAATGAGCTTCAACTGGATTCCAAATTGAATCAGAAGCGTTTGTCAAAAACTGAAACTGGTTTTCACTCAAGATCCTCTGGGAGACTTGGTGAGAAAGCAGAGTCAGCTTTTTGGACCCAATGTAAGTGGTTCAGGGATGTATCGCTTAAAAAGGCTTAAAAGCCAATCACTAGTCAGGGCAGGAGCAAATAAAGACTTGTATAATTTTGGTTGGCAGATGGGGGCGTGGTGGGAATGTTGTATACTAGAATCTGACATGCGGAAAGCAAAGAGAGGCCCACCGCGTAGGTGGTGACTGTGACCGAGAGGCTCCTTCACTGCTCTCGAACAGAGGGCCATGCTGACTCTGGTTTCTCTTCATAACGCACAAGTCTTTCGCCTTTTACTAAAGACATCCGTGGAGAGGAACAAACATGAGTTGAATCTATTTTTGGCAGGCTTTGCTTTATGGCTGAGCCTTATGAAATTGTGAAAAGTCAAAGAATTGTCTAGGTCAGAAATCAAGTGTCCACAAAGAGCTTAGGCGGAGGTGATGAGCAGCAGCCATTGTTATGCACACCTACAAACGGGGTACCACAGCAAGGGAGAATTGCGCCAAGAGCTTGGCGTGGACATCCAACACTTGTGGATTATCGCTTCTCGGCCTTTTGGCTAAGATCAAGTGTAGTATCTGTTCTTATCAGTTTAATATCTGATATGTCCTCTATATGAGGACTACATATTAAGCAGATTTTTGGCAAGAGGAGCAGAAATTTGGAGCTTGCTCCCTTCTCTCCACGCATCGACCTAGCATTGCAGTGCCGCTGGGAACGGTGCACTCTGTTCTTACCTTGTAGAAAAGCAAACACTCAAACAATTGTGGAGTTTTAAAGGTGAATTCTACACTGGGTCAATGAAACTGAGGCAATGGCCTGGCAGAGTTTGACAAGTGTGCAAAACCGCTCTGATGACTCACTGCCTTGTGAAGTGATCATGCATGACTCTGCACGGGGTCACAATGAGCTTCAACTGGATTCCAAATTGATTCAGAAGCGTTTGTCAAAAACTGAAACTGGTTTTCACTCAAGATCCTCTGGGAGACTTGGTGAGAAAGCAGAGTCAGCTTTTTGGACCCAATGTAAGTGGTTCAGGGATGTATCGCTTAAAAAGGCTTAAAAGCCAATCACTAGTCAGGGCAGGAGCAAATAAAGACTTGTATAATTTTGGTTGGCAGATGGGGGCGTGGTGGGAATGTTGTATACTAGAATCTGACATGCGGAAAGCAAAGAGAGGCCCACCGCGTAGGTGGTGACTGTGACCGAGAGGCTCCTCCGCTGCTCTCGAACAGAGGGCCATGCTGACTCTGGTTTCTCTTCATAACGCACAAGTCTTTCGCCTTTTACTAAAGACTTCCGTGGAGAGGAACAAACATGAGTTGAATCTATTTTTGGCAGGCTTTGCTTTATGGCTGAGCCTTATGAAATTGTGAAAAGTCAAAGAATTGTCTAGGTCAGAAATCAAGTGTCCACAAAGGAGAGCTTAGGCGGAGGTGATGAGCAGCAGCCATTGTTATGCACACCTACAAACGGGGTACCACAGCAAGGGAGAATTGCGCCAAGAGCTTGGCGTGGACATCCAACACTTGTGGATTATCGCTTCTCGGCCTTTTGGCTAAGATCAAGTGTAGTATCTGTTCTTATCAGTTTAATATCTGATATGTCCTCAATATGAGGACTACATATTAAGCAGATTTTTGGCAAGAGGAGCAGAAATTTGGAGCTTGCTCCCTTCTCTCCACGCATCGACCTAGCATTGCAGTGCCGCTGGGAACGGTGCACTCTGTTCTTACCTTGTAGAAAAGCAAACACTCAAACAATTGTGGAGTTTTAAAGGTGAATTCTACACTGGGTCAATGAAACTGAGGGAATGGCCTGGCAGAGTTTGACAAGTGTGCAAAACCGCTCTGATGACTCACTGCCTTGTGAAGTGATCATGCATGACTCTGCACGGGGTCACAATGAGCTTCAACTGGATTCCAAATTGAATCAGAAGCGTTTGTCAAAAACTGAAACTGGTTTTCACTCAAGATCCTCTGGGAGACTTGGTGAGAAAGCAGAGTCAGCTTTTTGGACCCAATGTAAGTGGTTCAGGGATGTATCGCTTAAAAAGGCTTAAAAGCCAATCACTAGTCAGGGCAGGAGCAAATAAAGACTTGTATAATTTTGGTTGGCAGATGGGGGCGTGGTGGGAATGTTGTATACTAGAATCTGACATGCGGAAAGCAAAGAGAGGCCCACCGCGTAGGTGGTGACTGTGACCGAGAGGCTCCTCCGCTGCTCTCGAACAGAGGGCCATGCTGACTCTGGTTTTTCTTCATAACGCACAAGTCTTTCGCCTTTTACTAAAGACTTCCGTGGAGAGGAACAAACATGAGTTGAATCTATTTTTGGCAGGCTTTGCTTTATGGCTGAGCCTTATGAAATTGTGAAAAGTCAAAGAATTGTCTAGGTCAGAAATCAAGTGTCCACAAAGGAGAGCTTAGGCGGAGGTGATGAGCAGCAGCCATTGTTATGCACACCTACAAACAGGGTACCACAGCAAGGGAGAATTGCGCCAAGAGCTTGGCGTGGACATCCAACACTTGTGGATTATCGCTTCTCGGCCTTTTGGCTAAGATCAAGTGTAGTATCTGTTCTTATCAGTTTAATATCTGATATGTCCTCTATGTGAGGACTACATATTAAGCAGATTTTTGGCAAGAGGAGCAGAAATTTGGAGCTTGCTACCTTCTCTCCACGCATCGACCTAGCATTGCAGTGCCGCTGGGAACGGTGCACTCTGTTCTTACCTTGTAGAAAAGCAAACACTCAAACAATTGTGGAGTTTTAAAGGTGAATTCTACACTGGGTCAATGAAACTGAGGCAATGGCCTGGCAGAGTTTGACAAGTGTGCAAAACCGCTCTGATGACTCACTGCCTTGTGAAGTGATCATGCATGACTCTGCACGGGGTCACAATGAGCTTCAACTGGATTCCAAATTGAATCAGAAGCGTTTGTCAAAAACTGAAACTGGTTTTCACTCAAGATCCTCTGGGAGACTTGGTGAGAAAGCAGAGTCAGCTTTTTGGACCCAATGTAAGTGGTTCAGGGATGTATCGCTTAAAAAGGCTTAAAAGCCAATCACTAGTCAGGGCAGGAGCAAATAAAGACTTGTATAATTTTGGTTGGCAGATGGGGGCGTGGTGGGAATGTTGTATACTAGAATCTGACATGCGGAAAGCAAAGAGAGGCCCACCGCGTAGGTGGTGACTGTGACCGAGAGGCTCCTCCGCTGCTCTCGAACAGAGGGCCATGCTGACTCTGGTTTCTCTTCATAACGCACAAGTCTTTCGCCTTTTACTAAAGACTTCCGTGGAGAGGAACAAACATGAGTTGAATCTATTTTTGGCAGGCTTTGCTTTATGGCTGAGCCTTATGAAATTGTGAAAAGTCAAAGAATTGTCTAGGTCAGAAATCAAGTGTCCACAAAGGAGAGCTTAGGCGGAGGTGATGAGCAGCAGCCATTGTTATGCACACCTACAAACGGGGTACCACAGCAAGGGAGAATTGCGCCAAGAGCTTGGCATGGACATCCAACACTTGTGGATTATCGCTTCTCGGCCTTTTGGCTAAGATCAAGTGTAGTATCTGTTCTTATCAGTTTAATATCTGATATGTCCTCAATATGAGGACTACATATTAAGCAGATTTTTGGCAAGAGGAGCAGAAATTTGGAGCTTGCTCCCTTCTCTCCACGCATCGACCTAGCATTGCAGTGCTGCTGGGAACGGTGCACTCTGTTCTTACCTTGTAGAAAAGCAAACACTCAAACAATTGTGGAGTTTTAAAGGTGAATTCTACACTGGGTCAATGAAACTGAGGGAATGGCCTAGCAGAGTTTGACAAGTGTGCAAAACCGCTCTGATGACTCACTGCCTTGTGAAGTGATCATGCATGACTCTGCACGGGGTCACAATGAGCTTCAACTGGATTCCAAATTGAATCAGAAGCGTTTGTCAAAAACTGAAACTGGTTTTCACTCAAGATCCTCTGGGAGACTTGGTGAGAAAGCAGAGTCAGCTTTTTGGACCCAATGTAAGTGGTTCAGGGATGTATCGCTTAAAAAGGCTTAAAAGCCAATCACTAGTCAGGGCAGGAGCAAATAAAGACTTGTATAATTTTGGTTGGCAGATGGGGGCGTGGTGGGAATGTTGTATACTAGAATCTGACATGCGGAAAGCAAAGAGAGGCCCACCGCGTAGGTGGTGACTGTGACCGAGAGGCTCCTTCACTGCTCTCGAACAGAGGGCCATGCTGACTCTGGTTTCTCTTCATAACGCACAAGTCTTTCGCCTTTTACTAAAGACTTCCGTGGAGAGGAACAAACATGAGTTGAATCTATTTTTGGCAGGCTTTGCTTTATGGCTGAGCCTTATGAAATTGTGAAAAGTCAAAGAATTGTCTAGGTCAGAAATCAAGTGTCCACAAAGAGCTTAGGCGGAGGTGATGAGCAGCAGCCATTGTTATGCACACCTACAAACGGGGTACCACAGCAAGGGAGAATTGCGCCAAGAGCTTGGCGTGGACATCCAACACTTGTGGATTATCGCTTCTCGGCCTTTTGGCTAAGATCAAGTGTAGTATCTGTTCTTATCAGTTTAATATCTGATATGTCCTCTATATGAGGACTACATATTAAGCAGATTTTTGGCAAGAGGAGCAGAAATTTGGAGCTTGCTCCCTTCTCTCCACGCATCGACCTAGCATTGCAGTGCCGCTGGGAACGGTGCACTCTGTTCTTACCTTGTAGAAAAGCAAACACTCAAACAATTGTGGAGTTTTAAAGGTGAATTCTACACTGGGTCAATGAAACTGAGGCAATGGCCTGGCAGAGTTTGACAAGTGTGCAAAACCGCTCTGATGACTCACTGCCTTGTGAAGTGATCATGCATGACTCTGCACGGGGTCACAATGAGCTTCAACTGGATTCCAAATTGAATCAGAAGCGTTTGTCAAAAACTGAAACTGGTTTTCACTCAAGATCCTCTGGGAGACTTGGTGAGAAAGCAGAGTCAGCTTTTTGGACCCAATGTAAGTGGTTCAGGGATGTATCGCTTAAAAAGGCTTAAAAGCCAATCACTAGTCAGGGCAGGAGCAAATAAAGACTTGTATAATTTTGGTTGGCAGATGGGGGCGTGGTGGGAATGTTGTATACTAGAATCTGACATGCGGAAAGCAAAGAGAGGCCCACCGCGTAGGTGGTGACTGTGACCGAGAGGCTCCTCCGCTGCTCTCGAACAGAGGGCCATGCTGACTCTGGTTTCTCTTCATAACGCACAAGTCTTTCGCCTTTTACTAAAGACTTCCGTGGAGAGGAACAAACATGAGTTGAATCTATTTTTGGCAGGCTTTGCTTTATGGCTGAGCCTTATGAAATTGTGAAAAGTCAAAGAATTGTCTAGGTCAGAAATCAAGTGTCCACAAAGGAGAGCTTAGGCGGAGGTGATGAGCAGCAGCCATTGTTATGCACACCTACAAACGGGGTACCACAGCAAGGGAGAATTGCGCCAAGAGCTTGGCGTGGACATCCAACACTTGTGGATTATCGCTTCTCGGCCTTTTGGCTAAGATCAAGTGTAGTATCTGTTCTTATCAGTTTAATATCTGATATGTCCTCAATATGAGGACTACATATTAAGCAGATTTTTGGCAAGAGGAGCAGAAATTTGGAGCTTGCTCCCTTCTCTCCACGCATCGACCTAGCATTGCAGTGCTGCTGGGAACGGTGCACTCTGTTCTTACCTTGTAGAAAAGCAAACACTCAAACAATTGTGGAGTTTTAAAGGTGAATTCTACACTGGGTCAATGAAACTGAGGGAATGGCCTAGCAGAGTTTGACAAGTGTGCAAAACCGCTCTGATGACTCACTGCCTTGTGAAGTGATCATGCATGACTCTGCACGGGGTCACAATGAGCTTCAACTGGATTCCAAATTGAATCAGAAGCGTTTGTCAAAAACTGAAACTGGTTTTCACTCAAGATCCTCTGGGAGACTTGGTGAGAAAGCAGAGTCAGCTTTTTGGACCCAATGTAAGTGGTTCAGGGATGTATCGCTTAAAAAGGCTTAAAAGCCAATCACTAGTCAGGGCAGGAGCAAATAAAGACTTGTATAATTTTGGTTGGCAGATGGGGGCGTGGTGGGAATGTTGTATACTAGAATCTGACATGCGGAAAGCAAAGAGAGGCCCACCGCGTAGGTGGTGACTGTGACCGAGAGGCTCCTTCACTGCTCTCGAACAGAGGGCCATGCTGACTCTGGTTTCTCTTCATAACGCACAAGTCTTTCGCCTTTTACTAAAGACTTCCGTGGAGAGGAACAAACATGAGTTGAATCTATTTTTGGCAGGCTTTGCTTTATGGCTGAGCCTTATGAAATTGTGAAAAGTCAAAGAATTGTCTAGGTCAGAAATCAAGTGTCCACAAAGAGCTTAGGCGGAGGTGATGAGCAGCAGCCATTGTTATGCACACCTACAAACGGGGTACCACAGCAAGGGAGAATTGCGCCAAGAGCTTGGCGTGGACATCCAACACTTGTGGATTATCGCTTCTCGGCCTTTTGGCTAAGATCAAGTGTAGTATCTGTTCTTATCAGTTTAATATCTGATATGTCCTCTATATGAGGACTACATATTAAGCAGATTTTTGGCAAGAGGAGCAGAAATTTGGAGCTTGCTCCCTTCTCTCCACGCATCGACCTAGCATTGCAGTGCCGCTGGGAACGGTGCACTCTGTTCTTACCTTGTAGAAAAGCAAACACTCAAACAATTGTGGAGTTTTAAAGGTGAATTCTACACTGGGTCAATGAAACTGAGGGAATGGCCTGGCAGAGTTTGACAAGTGTGCAAAACCGCTCTGATGACTCACTGCCTTGTGAAGTGATCATGCATGACTCTGCACGGGGTCACAATGAGCTTCAACTGGATTCCAAATTGAATCAGAAGCGTTTGTCAAAAACTGAAACTGGTTTTCACTCAAGATCCTCTGGGAGACTTGGTGAGAAAGCAGAGTCAGCTTTTTGGACCCAATGTAAGTGGTTCAGGGATGTATCGCTTAAAAAGGCTTAAAAGCCAATCACTAGTCAGGGCAGGAGCAAATAAAGACTTGTATAATTTTGGTTGGCAGATGGGGGCGTGGTGGGAATGTTGTATACTAGAATCTGACATGCGGAAAGCAAAGAGAGGCCCACCGCGTAGGTGGTGACTGTGACCGAGAGGCTCCTCCGCTGCTCTCGAACAGAGGGCCATGCTGACTCTGGTTTCTCTTCATAACGCACAAGTCTTTCGCCTTTTACTAAAGACTTCCGTGGAGAGGAACAAACATGAGTTGAATCTATTTTTGGCAGGCTTTGCTTTATGGCTGAGCCTTATGAAATTGTGAAAAGTCAAAGAATTGTCTAGGTCAGAAATCAAGTGTCCACAAAGGAGAGCTTAGGCGGAGGTGATGAGCAGCAGCCATTGTTATGCACACCTACAAACGGGGTACCACAGCAAGGGAGAATTGCGCCAAGAGCTTGGCGTGGACATCCAACACTTGTGGATTATCGCTTCTCGGCCTTTTGGCTAAGATCAAGTGTAGTATCTGTTCTTATCAGTTTAATATCTGATATGTCCTCAATATGAGGACTACATATTAAGCAGATTTTTGGCAAGAGGAGCAGAAATTTGGAGCTTGCTCCCTTCTCTCCACGCATCGACCTAGCATTGCAGTGCTGCTGGGAACGGTGCACTCTGTTCTTACCTTGTAGAAAAGCAAACACTCAAACAATTGTGGAGTTTTAAAGGTGAATTCTACACTGGGTCAATGAAACTGAGGGAATAGCCTGGCAGAGTTTGACAAGTGTGCAAAACCGCTCTGATGACTCACTGCCTTGTGAAGTGATCATGCATGACTCTGCAAGGGGTCACAATGAGCTTCAACTGGATTCCAAATTGAATCAGAAGCGTTTGTCAAAAACTGAAACTGTTTTCACTCAAGATCCTCTGGGAGACTTGGTGAGAAAGCAGAGTCATTTTTTTGGACCCAATGTAAGTGGTTCAGGGATGTATCGCTTAAAAAGGCTTAAAAGCCAATCACTAGTCAGGGCAGGAGCAAATAAAGACTTGTATAATTTTGGTTGGCAGATGGGGGCGTGGTGGGAATGTTGTATACTAGAATCTGACATGCGGAAAGCAAAGAGAGGCCCACCGCGTAGGTGGTGACTGTGACCGAGAGGCTCCTTCACTGCTCTCGAACAGAGGGCCATGCTGACTCTGGTTTCTCTTCATAACGCACAAGTCTTTCGCCTTTTACTAAAGACTTCCGTGGAGAGGAACAAACATGAGTTGAATCTATTTTTGGCAGGCTTTGCTTTATGGCTGAGCCTTATGAAATTGTGAAAAGTCAAAGAATTGTCTAGGTCAGAAATCAAGTGTCCACAAAGGAGAGCTTAGGCGGAGGTGATGAGCAGCAGCCATTGTTATGCACACCTACAAACGGGGTACCACAGCAAGGGAGAATTGCGCCAAGAGCTTGGCGTGGACATCCAACACTTGTGGATTATCGCTTCTCGGCCTTTTGGCTAAGATCAAGTGTAGTATCTGTTCTTATCAGTTTAATATCTGATATGTCCTCTATATGAGGACTACATATTAAGCAGATTTTTGGCAAGAGGAGCAGAAATTTGGAGCTTGCTCCCTTCTCTCCACGCATCGACCTAGCATTGCAGTGCTGCTGGGAACGGTGCACTCTGTTCTTACCTTGTAGAAAAGCAAACACTCAAACAATTGTGGAGTTTTAAAGGTGAATTCTACACTGGGTCAATGAAACTGAGGGAATGGCCTAGCAGAGTTTGACAAGTGTGCAAAACCGCTCTGATGACTCACTGCCTTGTGAAGTGATCATGCATGACTCTGCACGGGGTCACAATGAGCTTCAACTGGATTCCAAATTGAATCAGAAGCGTTTGTCAAAAACTGAAACTGGTTTTCACTCAAGATCCTCTGGGAGACTTGGTGAGAAAGCAGAGTCAGCTTTTTGGACCCAATGTAAGTGGTTCAGGGATGTATCGCTTAAAAAGGCTTAAAAGCCAATCACTAGTCAGGGCAGGAGCAAATAAAGACTTGTATAATTTTGGTTGGCAGATGGGGGCGTGGTGGGAATGTTGTATACTAGAATCTGACATGCGGAAAGCAAAGAGAGGCCCACCGCGTAGGTGGTGACTGTGACCGAGAGGCTCCTTCACTGCTCTCGAACAGAGGGCCATGCTGACTCTGGTTTCTCTTCATAACGCACAAGTCTTTCGCCTTTTACTAAAGACTTCCGTGGAGAGGAACAAACATGAGTTGAATCTATTTTTGGCAGGCTTTGCTTTATGGCTGAGCCTTATGAAATTGTGAAAAGTCAAAGAATTGTCTAGGTCAGAAATCAAGTGTCCACAAAGAGCTTAGGCGGAGGTGATGAGCAGCAGCCATTGTTATGCACACCTACAAACGGGGTACCACAGCAAGGGAGAATTGCGCCAAGAGCTTGGCGTGGACATCCAACACTTGTGGATTATCGCTTCTCGGCCTTTTGGCTAAGATCAAGTGTAGTATCTGTTCTTATCAGTTTAATATCTGATATGTCCTCTATATGAGGACTACATATTAAGCAGATTTTTGGCAAGAGGAGCAGAAATTTGGAGCTTGCTCCCTTCTCTCCACGCATCGACCTAGCATTGCAGTGCCGCTGGGAACGGTGCACTCTGTTCTTACCTTGTAGAAAAGCAAACACTCAAACAATTGTGGAGTTTTAAAGGTGAATTCTACACTGGGTCAATGAAACTGAGGGAATGGCCTGGCAGAGTTTGACAAGTGTGCAAAACCGCTCTGATGACTCACTGCCTTGTGAAGTGATCATGCATGACTCTGCACGGGGTCACAATGAGCTTCAACTGGATTCCAAATTGAATCAGAAGCGTTTGTCAAAAACTGAAACTGGTTTTCACTCAAGATCCTCTGGGAGACTTGGTGAGAAAGCAGAGTCAGCTTTTTGGACCCAATGTAAGTGGTTCAGGGATGTATCGCTTAAAAAGGCTTAAAAGCCAATCACTAGTCAGGGCAGGAGCAAATAAAGACTTGTATAATTTTGGTTGGCAGATGGGGGCGTGGTGGGAATGTTGTATACTAGAATCTGACATGCGGAAAGCAAAGAGAGGCCCACCGCGTAGGTGGTGACTGTGACCGAGAGGCTCCTCCGCTGCTCTCGAACAGAGGGCCATGCTGACTCTGGTTTCTCTTCATAACGCACAAGTCTTTCGCCTTTTACTAAAGACTTCCGTGGAGAGGAACAAACATGAGTTGAATCTATTTTTGGCAGGCTTTGCTTTATGGCTGAGCCTTATGAAATTGTGAAAAGTCAAAGAATTGTCTAGGTCAGAAATCAAGTGTCCACAAAGGAGAGCTTAGGCGGAGGTGATGAGCAGCAGCCATTGTTATGCACACCTACAAACGGGGTACCACAGCAAGGGAGAATTGCGCCAAGAGCTTGGCGTGGACATCCAACACTTGTGGATTATCGCTTCTCGGCCTTTTGGCTAAGATCAAGTGTAGTATCTGTTCTTATCAGTTTAATATCTGATATGTCCTCAATATGAGGACTACATATTAAGCAGATTTTTGGCAAGAGGAGCAGAAATTTGGAGCTTGCTCCCTTCTCTCCACGCATCGACCTAGCATTGCAGTGCCGCTGGGAACGGTGCACTCTGTTCTTACCTTGTAGAAAAGCAAACACTCAAACAATTGTGGAGTTTTAAAGGTGAATTCTACACTGGGACAATGAAACTGAGGGAATGGCCTGGCAGAGTTTGACAAGTGTGCGAAACCGCTCTGATGACTCACTGCCTTGTGAAGTGATCATGCATGACTCTGCACGGGGTCACAATGAGCTTCAACTGGATTCCAAATTGAATCAGAAGCGTTTGTCAAAAACTGAAACTGGTTTTCACTCAAGATCCTCTGGGAGACTTGGTGAGAAAGCAGAGTCAGCTTTTTGGACCCAATGTAAGTGGTTCAGGGATGTATCGCTTAAAAAGGCTTAAAAGCCAATCACTAGTCAGGGCAGGAGCAAATAAAGACTTGTATAATTTTGGTTGGCAGATGGGGGCGTGGTGGGAATGTTGTATACTAGAATCTGACATGCGGAAAGCAAAGAGAGGCCCACCGCGTAGGTGGTGACTGTGACCGAGAGGCTCCTCCGCTGCTCTCGAACAGAGTGCCATGCTGACTCTGGTTTCTCTTCATAACGCACAAGTCTTTCGCCTTTTACTAAAGACTTCCGTGGAGAGGAACAAACATGAGTTGAATCTATTTTTGGCAGGCTTTGCTTTATGGCTGAGCCTTATGAAATTGTGAAAAGTCAAAGAATTGTCTAGGTCAGAAATCAAGTGTCCACAAAGGAGAGCTTAGGCGGAGGTGATGAGCAGCAGCCATTGTTATGCACACCTACAAACGGGGTACCACAGCAAGGGAGATTTGCGCCAAGAGCTTGGCGTGGACATCCAACACTTGTGGATTATCGCTTCTCGGCCTTTTGGCTAAGATCAAGTGTAGTATCTGTTCGTATCAGTTTAATATCTGATATGTCCTCTATATGAGGACTACATGTTAAGCAGATTTTTGGCAAGAGGAGCAGAAATTTGGAGCTTGCTCCCTTCTCTCCACGCATCGACCTAGCATTGCAGTGCCGCTGGGAACGGTGCACTCTGTTCTTACCTTGTAGAAAAGCAAACACTCAAACAATTGTGTAGTTTTAAAGGTGAATTCTACACTGGGTCAATGAAACTGAGGGAATGGCCCGGCAGAGTTTGACAAGTGTGCGAAACCGCTCTAATGACTCACTGCCTTGTGAAGTGATCATGCATGACTCTGCACGGGGTCACAATGAGCTTCAACTGGATTCCAAATTGAATCAGAAGCGTTTGTCAAAAACTGAAACTGGTTTTCACTCAAGATCCTCTGGGAGACTTGGTGAGAAAGCAGAGTCAGCTTTTTGGACCCAATGTAAGTGGTTCAGGGATGTATCGCTTAAAAAGGCTTAAAAGCCAATCACTAGTCAGGGCAGGAGCAAATAAAGACTTGTATAATTTTGGTTGGCAGATGGGGGCGTGGTGGGAATGTTGTATACTAGAATCTGACATGCGGAAAGCAAAGAGAGGCCCACCGCGTAGGTGGTGACTGTGACCGAGAGGCTCCTCCGCTTCTCTCGAACAGAGGGCCATGCTGACACTGGTTTCTCTTCATAACGCACAAGTCTTTCGCCTTTTACTAAAGACTTCCGTGGAGAGGAACAAACATGAGTTGAATCTATTTTTGGCAGGCTTTGCTTTATGGCTGAGCCTTATGAAATTGTGAAAAGTCAAAGAATTGTCTAGGTCAGAAATCAAGTGTCCACAAAGTAGAGCTTAGGCGGAGGTGATGAGCAGCAGCCATTGTTATGCACACCTACAAACGGGGTACCACAGCAAGGGAGATTTGCGCCAAGAGCTTGGCGTGGACATCCAACACTTGTGGATTATCGCTTCTCGGCCTTTTGGCTAAGATCAAGTGTAGTATCTGTTCTTATCAGTTTAATATCTGATATGTCCTCTATATGAGGACTACATATTAAGCAGATTTTTGGCAAGAGGAGCAGAAATTTGGAGCTTGCTCCCTTCTCTCCACGCATCGACCTAGCATTGCAGTGCCGCTGGGAACGGTGCACTCTGTTCTTACCTTGTAGAAAAGCAAACACTCAAACAATTGTGGAGTTTTAAAGGTGAATTCTACACTGGGTCAATGAAACTGAGGGAAAGGCCTGGCAGAGTTTGACAAGTGTGCGAAACCGCTCTGATGACTCACTGCCTTGTGAAGTGATCATGCATGACTCTGCACGGGGTCACAATGAGCTTCAACTGGATTCCAAATTGAATCAGAAGCGTTTGTCAAAAACTGAAACTGGTTTTCACTCAAGATCCTCTGGGAGACTTGGTGAGAAAGCAGAGTCAGCTTTTTGGACCCAATGTAAGTGGTTCAGGGATGTATCGCTTAAAAAGGCTTAAAAGCCAATCACTAGTCAGGGCAGGAGCAAATAAAGACTTGTATAATTTTGTTTGGCAGCTGGGGGCGTGGTGGGAATGTTGTATACTAGAATCTGACATGCGGAAAGCAAAGAGAGGCCCACCGCGTAGGTGGTGACTGTGACCGAGAGGCTCCTCCGCTGCTCTCGAACAGAGGGCCATGCTGACTCTGGTTTCTCTTCATAACGCACAAGTCTTTCGCCTTTTACTAAAGACTTCCGTGGAGAGGAACAAACATGAGTTGAATCTATTTTTGGCAGGCTTTGCTTTATGGCTGAGCCTTATGAAATTGTGAAAAGTCAAAGAATTGTCTAGGTCAGAAATCAAGTGTCCACAAAGTAGAGCTTAGGCGGAGGTGATGAGCAGCAGCCATTGTTATGCACACCTACAAACGGGGTACCACAGCAAGGGAGATTTGCGCCAAGAGCTTGGCGTGGACATCCAACACTTGTGGATTATCGCTTCTCGGCCTTTTGGCTAAGATCGAGTGTAGTATCTGTTCTTATCGGTTTAATATCTGATATGTCCTCTATATGAGGACTACATATTAAGCAGATTTTTGGCAAGAGGAGCAGAAATTTGGAGCTTGCTCCCTTCTCTCCACGTATCGACCTAGCATTGCAGTGCCGCTGGGAACGGTGCACTCTGTTCTTACCTTGTAGAAAAGCAAACACTCAAACAATTGTGGAGTTTTAAAGGTGAATTCTACACTGGGTCAATGAAACTGAGGGAAAGGCCTGGCAGAGTTTGACAAGTGTGCGAAACCGCTCTGATGACTCACTGCCTTGTGAAGTGATCATGCATGACTCTGCACGGGGTCACAATGAGCTTCAACTGGATTCCAAATTGAATCAGAAGCGTTTGTCAAAAACTGAAACTGGTTTTCACTCAAGATCCTCTGGGAGACTTGGTGAGAAAGCAGAGTCAGCTTTTTGGACCCAATGTAAGTGGTTCAGGGATGTATCGCTTAAAAAGGCTTAAAAGCCAATCACTAGTCAGGGCAGGAGCAAATAAAGACTTGTATAATTTTGGTTGGCAGATGGGGGCGTGGTGGGAATGTTGTATACTAGAATCTGACATGCGGAAAGCAAAGAGAGGCCCACCGCGTAGGTGGTGACTGTGACCGAGAGGCTCCTCCGCTGCTCTCGAACAGAGGGCCATGCTGACTCTGGTTTCTCTTCATAACGCACAAGTCTTTCGCCTTTTACTAAAGACTTCCGTGGAGAGGAACAAACATGAGTTGAATCTATTTTTGGCAGGCTTTGCTTTATGGCTGAGCCTTATGAAATTGTGAAAAGTCAAAGAATTGTCTAGGTCAGAAATCAAGTGTCCACAAAGGAGAGCTTAGGCGGAGGTGATGAGCAGCAGCCATTGTTATGCACACCTACAAACGGGGTACCACAGCAAGGGAGATTTGCGCCAAGAGCTTGGCGTGGACATCCAACACTTGTGGATTATCGCTTCTCGGCCTTTTGGCTAAGATCAAGTGTAGTATCTGTTCGTATCAGTTTAATATCTGATATGTCCTCTATATGAGGACTACATATTAAGCAGATTTTTGGCAAGAGGAGCAGAAATTTGGAGCTTGCTCCCTTCTCTCCACGCATCGACCTAGCATTGCAGTGCCGCTGGGAACGGTGCACTCTGTTCTTACCTTGTAGAAAAGCAAACACTCAAACAATTGTGGAGTTTTAAAGGTCAATTCTACACTGGGTCAATGAAACTGAGGGAATGGCCTGGCAGAGTTTGACAAGTGTGCAAAACCACTCTGATGACTCACTGCCTTGTGAAGTGATCATGCATGACTCTGCACGGGGTCACAATGAGCTTCAACTGGATTCCAAATTGAATCAGAAGCGTTTGTCAAAAACTGAAACTGGTTTTCACTCAAGATCCTCTGGGAGACTTGGTGAGAAAGCAGAGTCAGCTTTTTGGACCCAATGTAAGTGGTTCAGGGATGTATCGCTTAAAAAGGCTTAAAAGCCAATCACTAGTCAGGGCAGGAGCAAATAAAGACTTGTATAATTTTGGTTGGCAGATGGGGGCGTGGTGGGAATGTTGTATACTAGAATCTGACATGCGGAAAGCAAAGAGAGGCCCACCGCGTAGGTGGTGACTGTGACCGAGAGGCTCCTCCGCTGCTCTCGAACAGAGGGCCATGCTGACTCTGGTTTCTCTTCATAACGCACAAGTCTTTCGCCTTTTACTAAAGACTTCCGTGGAGAGGAACAAACATGAGTTGAATCTATTTTTGGCAGGCTTTGCTTTATGGCTGAGCCTTATGAAATTGTGAAAAGTCAAAGAATTGTCTAGGTCAGAAATCAAGTGTCCACAAAGGAGAGCTTAGGCGGAGGTGATGAGCAGCAGCCAGTGTTATGCACACCTACAAACGGGGTACCACAGCAAGGGAGATTTGCGCCAAGAGCTTGGCGTGGACATCCAACACTTGTGGATTATCGCTTCTCGGCCTTTTGGCTAAGATCAAGTGTAGTATCTGTTCTTATCAGTTTAATATCTGATATGTCCTCTATATGAGGACTACATGTTAAGCAGATTTTTGGCAAGAGGAGCAGAAATTTGGAGCTTGCTCCCTTCTCTCCACGCATCGACCTAGCATTGCAGTGCCGCTGGGAACGGTGCACTCTGTTCTTACCTTGTAGAAAAGCAAACACTCAAACAATTGTGGAGTTTTAAAGGTGAATTCTACACTGGGTCAATGAAACTGAGGGAATGGCCTGGCAGAGTTTAACAAGTGTGCGAAACCGCTCTGATGACTCACTGCCTTGTGAAGTGATCATGCATGACTCTGCACGGGGTCACAATGAGCTTCAACTGGATTCCAAATTGAATCAGAAGCGTTTGTCAAAAACTGAAACTGGTTTTCACTCAAGATCCTCTGGGAGACTTGGTGAGAAAGCAGAGTCAGCTTTTTGGACCCAATGTAAGTGGTTCAGGGATGTATCGCTTAAAAAGGCTTAAAAGCCAATCACTAGTCAGGGCAGGAGCAAATAAAGACTTGTATAATTTTGGTTGGCAGATGGGGGCGTGGTGGGAATGTTGTATACTAGAATCTGACATGCGGAAAGCAAAGAGAGGCCCACCGCGTAGGTGGTGACTGTGACCGAGAGGCTCCTCCGCTGCTCTCGAACAGAGGGCCATGCTGACTCTGGTTTCTCTTCATAACGCACAAGTCTTTCGCCTTTTACTAAAGAATTCCGTGGAGAGGAACAAACATGAGTTGAATCTATTTTTGGCAGGCTTTGCTTTATGGCTGAGCCTTATGAAATTGTGAAAAGTCAGAGAATTGTCTAGGTCAGAAATCAAGTGTCCACAAAGTAGAGCTTAGGCGGAGGTGATGAGCAGCAGCCATTGTTATGCACACCTACAAACGGGGTACCACAGCAAGGGAGATTTGCGCCAAGAGCTTGGCGTGGACATCCAACATGTGTGGATTATCGCTTCTCGGCCTTTTGGCTAAGATCAAGTGTAGTATCTGTTCGTATCAGTTTAATATCTGATATGTCCTCTATATGAGGACTACATGTTAAGCAGATTTTTGGCAAGAGGAGCAGAAATTTGGAGCTTGCTCCCTTCTCTCCACGCATCGACCTAGCATTGCAGTGCCGCTGGGAACGGTGCACTCTGTTCTTACCTTGTAGAAAAGCAAACACTCAAACAATTGTGGAGTTTTAAAGGTGAATTCTACACTGGGTCAATGAAACTGAGGGAATGGCCCGGCAGAGTTTGACAAGTGTGCGAAACCGCTCTAATGACTCACTGCCTTGTGAAGTGATCATGCATGACTCTGCACGGGGTCACAATGAGCTTCAACTGGATTCCAAATTGAATCAGAAGCGTTTGTCAAAAACTGAAACTGGTTTTCACTCAAGATCCTCTGGGAGACTTGGTGAGAAAGCAGAGTCAGCTTTTTGGACCCAATGTAAGTGGTTCAGGGATGTATCGCTTAAAAAGGCTTAAAAGCCAATCACTAGTCAGGGCAGGAGCAAATAAAGACTTGTATAATTTTGGTTGGCAGATGGGGGCGTGGTGGGAATGTTGTATACTAGAATCTGACATGCGGAAAGCAAAGAGAGGCCCACCGCGTAGGTGGTGACTGTGACCGAGAGGCTCCTCCGCTGCTCTCGAACAGAGGGCCATGCTGACTCTGGTTTCTCTTCATAACGCACAAGTCTTTCGCCTTTTACTAAAGACTTCCGTGGAGAGGAACAAACATGAGTTGAATCTATTTTTGGCAGGCTTTGCTTTATGGCTGAGCCTTATGAAATTGTGAAAAGTCAAAGAATTGTCTAGGTCAGAAATCAAGTGTCCACAAAGGAGAGCTTAGGCGGAGGTGATGAGCAGCAGCCATTGTTATGCACACCTACAAACGGGGTACCACAGCAAGGGAGATTTGCGCCAAGAGCTTGGCGTGGACATCCAACACTTGTGGATTATCGCTTCTCGGCCTTTTGGCTAAGATCAAGTGTAGTATCTGTTCGTATCAGTTTAATATCTGATATGTCCTCTATATGAGGACTACATATTAAGCAGATTTTTGGCAAGAGGAGCAGAAATTTGGAGCTTGCTCCCTTCTCTCCACGCATCGACCTAGCATTGCAGTGCCGCTGGGAACGGTGCACTCTGTTCTTACCTTGTAGAAAAGCAAACACTCAAACAATTGTGGAGTTTTAAAGGTGAATTCTACACTGGGTCAATGAAACTGAGGGAATGGCCTGGCAGAGTTTAACAAGTGTGCGAAACCGCTCTGATGACTCACTGCCTTGTGAAGTGATCATGCATGACTCTGCACGGGGTCACAATGAGCTTCAACTGGATTCCAAATTGAATCAGAAGCGTTTGTCAAAAACTGAAACTGGTTTTCACTCAAGATCCTCTGGGAGACTTGGTGAGAAAGCAGAGTCAGCTTTTTGGACCCAATGTAAGTGGTTCAGGGATGTATCGCTTAAAAAGGCTTAAAAGCCAATCACTAGTCAGGGCAGGAGCAAATAAAGACTTGTATAATTTTGGTTGGCAGATGGGGGCGTGGTGGGAATGTTGTATACTAGAATCTGACATGCGGAAAGCAAAGAGAGGCCCACCGCGTAGGTGGTGACTGTGACCGAGAGGCTCCTCCGCTGCTCTCGAACAGAGGGCCATGCTGACTCTGGTTTCTCTTCATAACGCACAAGTCTTTCGCCTTTTACTAAAGAATTCCGTGGAGAGGAACAAACATGAGTTGAATCTATTTTTGGCAGGCTTTGCTTTATGGCTGAGCCTTATGAAATTGTGAAAAGTCAGAGAATTGTCTAGGTCAGAAATCAAGTGTCCACAAAGTAGAGCTTAGGCGGAGGTGATGAGCAGCAGCCATTGTTATGCACACCTACAAACGGGGTACCACAGCAAGGGAGATTTGCGCCAAGAGCTTGGCGTGGACATCCAACACTTGTGGATTATCGCTTCTCGGCCTTTTGGCTAAGATCAAGTGTAGTATCTGTTCTTATCAGTTTAATATCTGATATGTCCTCTATATGAGGACTACATATTAAGCAGATTTTTGGCAAGAGGAGCAGAAATTTGGAGCTTGCTCCCTTCTCTCCACGCATCGACCTAGCATTGCAGTGCCGCTGGGAACGGTGCACTCTGTTCTTACCTTGTAGAAAAGCAAACACTCAAACAATTGTGGAGTTTTAAAGGTGAATTCTACACTGGGTCAATGAAACTGAGGGAAAGGCCTGGCAGAGTTTGACAAGTGTGCGAAACCGCTCTGATGACTCACTGCCTTGTGAAGTGATCATGCATGACTCTGCACGGGGTCACAATGAGCTTCAACTGGATTCCAAATTGAATCAGAAGCGTTTGTCAAAAACTGAAACTGGTTTTCACTCAAGATCCTCTGGGAGACTTGGTGAGAAAGCAGAGTCAGCTTTTTGGACCCAATGTAAGTGGTTCAGGGATGTATCGCTTAAAAAGGCTTAAAAGCCAATCACTAGTCAGGGCAGGAGCAAATAAAGACTTGTATAATTTTGGTTGGCAGATGGGGGCGTGGTGGGAATGTTGTATACTAGAATCTGACATGCGGAAAGCAAAGAGAGGCCCACCGCGTAGGTGGTGACTGTGACCGAGAGGCTCCTCCGCTGCTCTCGAACAGAGGGCCATGCTGACTCTGGTTTCTCTTCATAACGCAAAAGTCTTTCGCCTTTTACTAAAGACTTCCGTGGAGAGGAACACACATGAGTTGAATCTATTTTTGGCAGGCTTTGCTTTATGGCTGAGCCTTATGAAATTGTGAAAAGTCAAAGAATTGTCTAGGTCAGAAATCAAGTGTCCACAAAGGAGAGCTTAGGTGGAGGTGATGAGCAGCAGCCATTGTTATGCACACCTACAAACGGGGTACCACAGCAAGGGAGATTTGCGCCAAGAGCTTGGCGTGGACATCCAACACTTGTGGATTATCGCTTCTCGGCCTTTTGGCTAAGATCAAGTGTAGTATCTGTTCTTATCAGTTTAATATCTGATATGTCCTCTATATGAGGACTACATATTAAGCAGATTTTTGGCAAGAGGAGCAGAAATTTGGAGCTTGATCCCTTCTCTCCACGCATCAACCTAGCATTGCAGTGCCGCTGGGAACGGTGCACTCTGTTCTTACCTTGTAGAAAAGCAAACACTCAAACAATTGTGGAGTTTTAAAGGTGAATTCTACACTGGGTCAATGAAACTGAGGGAATGGCCTGGCAGAGTTTGACAAGTGTGCAAAACCGCTCTGATGACTCACTGCCTTGTGAAGTGATCATGCATGACTCTGCACGGGGTCACAATGAGCTTCAACTGGATTCCAAATTGAATCAGAAGCGTTTGTCAAAAACTGAAACTGGTTTTCACTCAAGATCCTCTGGGAGACTTGGTGAGAAAGCAGAGTCAGCTTTTTGGACCCAATGTAAGTGGTTCAGGGATGTATCGCTTAAAAAGGCTTAAAAGCCAATCACTAGTCAGGGCAGGAGCAAATAAAGACTTGTATAATCTTGGTTGGCAGATGGGGGCGTGGTGGGAATGTTGTATACTAGAATCTGACATGCGGAAAGCAAAGAGAGGCCCACCGCGTAGGTGGTGACTGTGACCGAGAGGCTCCTCCGCTGCTCTCGAACAAAGGGCCATGCTGACTCTGGTTTCTCTTCATAACGCAAAAGTCTTTCGCCTTTTACTAAAGACTTCCGTGGAGAGGAACACACATGAGTTGAATCTATTTTTGGCAGGCTTTGCTTTATGGCTGAGCCTTATGAAATTGTGAAAAGTCAAAGAATTGTCTAGGTCAGAAATCAAGTGTCCACAAAGGAGAGCTTAGGTGGAGGTGATGAGCAGCAGCCATTGTTATGCACACCTACAAACGGGGTACCACAGCAAGGGAGATTTGCGCCAAGAGCTTGGCGTGGACATCCAACACTTGTGGATTATCGCTTCTCGGCCTTTTGGCTAAGATCAAGTGTAGTATCTGTTCTTATCAGTTTAATATCTGATATGTCCTCTATATGAGGACTACATATTAAGCAGATTTTTGGCAAGAGGAGCAGAAATTTGGAGCTTGCTCCCTTCTCTCCATGCATCGACCTAGCATTGCAGTGCCGCTGGGAACGGTGCACTCTGTTCTTACCTTGTAGAAAAGCAAACACTCAAACAATTGTGGAGTTTTAAAGGTGAATTCTACACTGGGTCAATGAAACTGAGGGAATGGCCTGGCAGAGTTTGACAAGTGTGCAAAACCGCTCTGATGACTCACTGCCTTGTGAAGTGATCATGCATGACTCTGCACGGGGTCACAATGAGCTTCAACTGGATTCCAAATTGAATCAGAAGCGTTTGTCAAAAACTGAAACTGGTTTTCACTCAAGATCCTCTGGGAGACTTGGTGAGAAAGCAGAGTCAGCTTTTTGGACCCAATGTAAGTGGTTCAGGGATGTATCGCTTAAAAAGGCTTAAAAGCCAATCACTAGTCAGGGCAGGAGCAAATAAAGACTTGTATAATTTTGGTTGGCAGATGGGGGCGTGGTGGGAATATTGTATACTAGAATCTGACATGCAGAAAGCAAAGAGAGGCCCACCGCGTAGGTGGTGACTGTGACCGAGAGGCTCCTCCGCTGCTCTCGAACAGAGGGCCATGCTGACTCTGGTTTCTCTTCATAACGCACAAGTCTTTCGCCTTTTACTAAAGACTTCCGTGGAGAGGAACAAACATGAGTTGAATCTATTTTTGGCAGGCTTTGCTTTATGGCTGAGCCTTATGAAATTGTGAAAAGTCAAAGAATTGTCTAGGTCAGAAATCAAGTGTCCACAAAGGAGAGCTTAGGCGGAGGTGATGAGCAGCAGCCATTGTTATGCACACCTACAAACGGGGTACCACAGCAAGGGAGATTTGCGCCAAGAGCTTGGCGTGGACATCCAATGCTTGCGGATTATCGCTTCTCGGCCTTTTGGCTAAGATCAAGTGTAGTATCTGTTCTTATCAGTTTAATATCTGATATGTCCTCTATATGAGGACTACATATTAAGCAGATTTTTGGCAAGAGGAGCAGAAATTTGGAGCTTGCTCCCTTCTCTCCACGCATCGACCTAGCATTGCAGTGCCGCTGGGAACGGTGCACTCTGTTCTTACCTTGTAGAAAAGCAAACCCTCAAACAATTGTGGAGTTTTAAAGGTGAATTCTACACTGGGTCAATGAAACTGAGGGAATGGCCTGGCAGAGTTTGACAAGTGTGCAAAACCGCTCTGATGACTCACTGCCTTGTGAAGTGATCATGCATGACTCTGCACGGGGTCACAATGAGCTTCAACTGGATTCCAAATTGAATCAGAAGCGTTTGTCAAAAACTGAAACTGGTTTTCACTCAAGATCCTCTGGGAGACTTGGTGAGAAAGCAGAGTCAGCTTTTTGGACCCAATGTAAGTGGTTCAGGGATGTATCGCTTAACCCTTGTGTTGTCCCTGCTTCCCCATGTTGTTGGCTGTGAGCGTTTGGGTAGCGATTTGACCAACGCTTGTTTGCGATACCCTGCTTCAAACACACAGACGCACGCGCACACGTGCACACGCACAGCCCACCACACATCAGCACGCGCACGAAGGGCAGTGGAAAAGCGAACAGCCCTTGCAGATGTATTTGTCGCACCCGCTCCAAGTTGCGCGCCGGTGTGACGTAGGACCCCTGGGATGCCCGCGTTGGGGAGTCTCATCGGCATGGGTCTCTGAGACCCGAAGGCTTGCGCCGAGGGGCTTGTGCGGCTGCTTGCGTTGAGGGTCACTCTGATCGGGGTCCCTGTGACCCTGAGACTCGCGACGCTGGACTGACACGCTCCATCCGTTTGTGTAATCGAAACCTGCTCCTGCTCGATGATGAGAAGAAGAAGAAGAAGAAGAAGAAGAAGAAGAAGAAGAAGAAGAAGAAGAAGAAGAAGAAGAAGAAGAAGAAGAAGAAGAAGAAGACGACTCTTGCTGAGTAATAATAAAAAAGAAATTACTTTTTATTTGTTTATTTCTTATAGTGTGCATCTTGGGAGTGAGTGTGGTGAGTGAGCTGGAGAAAGTTTGCTGCAGGTGGAGGCTCCGGCCTCCACAAGCTTACGCGCCGACACAGCATCAAACTGTGTCCAGCTGTGGACTGCTCGGTGGAGGAGGTCAGTCCGGCTGTGGGTGAAGTGGTTGTGGGGTATGACAGTGTGAAGTCTGCCTCACGTATGAACAGTGCTGTGGTGGTGTTTATAGATAGCGTAGAAAAAGTTAACCAGCTACTTGAGGGGAGTGGTCACTCAGGGCTCCTTCACACCTGTGTTGTCCCTGGCTGATCCGGTCAAGAAGGTGCGCATATCTCATATCTGCCCCCGTTTCTGAAAAATGAGGGAACATCCCCTGCCTGCCTTGGGGGATGCTGGGGCCTCTTTGTCTCTCTTTCTCTCTGCTGTGCTGTGCATGGCTGCCCACTGCTCCACCATTGTGTCCTCCTGTGTTCATCAGATGGGACAAAAGCAGAGAACAAATTTTCCACCATTTGCATGTCGTGTGTGTGTGTGTGTGTGTGTGTGTGTGTGTGTGTGTGCATGTGTGTGGGGCCAATAAATGTATCTTCTCTCTCTCTCTGGAACTTCACTGAGAAAATAAAAGTGACTTGAAAAATCAAAATCTCTCTCTCTCTCTCTCTCTCTCTCTCTCTCTCTCTCTCTCTCTCTCTCTCTCTCTCTCTCTCTCTCTCTCTCTCTCTCTCTCTCTCTCTCTCTCTCTCTCTCTCTCTCTGTGTGACTGGCCGCTCTGTGATCATCAGCTGACTCTGTTAAAATGTCAGGGTTTTCGCTTCACTGTAGGGCCTTTATTTCTTCTGGAGTAATGTGTGTGAAGTTAGATGACGTGGGCGAGGGTGTTCCGGCCCCCACATGGGTGCGTTGCAAAACTCTTTATCACACCATTGTGTCGTAAGGAAGTAAAGATGATAAATAAAGTGTGTGTCTTTATCCCTGCTACACTCTCATTGTCAATTTTTTTTACGTTATGTTTCATGAAAATAGGTGTTACGATGATCACTTATCCAACCTTTTGTTATTGCTCACATGTCAGTGTTGTGCCTTCACTGTGGAGTCTTTCTTCTTTCAGGAGTCATAAGACTTCACACACTCACCCCCACCTTCACCACCTGACTTACAGTATTTCACCATCAGACACACTTTTCATGCTGGACGCTGTCAGCTAGGATCATTCGAGCTCAGAGTTATAGATGCTACGATGATCACTTATCCAACCTTTTGTTCTTGCTCAGTGATCGTTGAAAAAACAAAATTACAATACAGTGCAGCAGCACATAAAATGATACAGGGGAAGTATACTGGTCTAGCCATTATCAGTTACGTTCATATGCCGCATAAACTGAACCAGATACTGAAGTGGGTGGTGAGATGTATCAACTACATGTACAACAAATGAGTCATTGCTTTTCAATATAATGAAAGTTTAATTTTAATTAATATTATGTTCCTTTATATAAGATCATGGCTTAGATTCATATGTTTTTTTGTCAGATGTCCATTCAGTTTAGGGGTAAAAATCAGGATGAAATACAAGGAAGATGAAATAAAAAAATAATAAAAGCGTTTGTGGATTTTTTTAGCACATTTACAAGTCTACTCTGTTGTGCCTTCACTGTGGAGTCTCTCTTCTTTCAGGAGTCATAAGACTTCACACACTCACCCCCACTTTCACCACCTGACTTACAGTATTTCACCATCAGACACACTTTTCATGCTGGACGCTGTCAGCTAGGATCAATCGAGCTCAGAGTTACAGAGAAGACAGACCAACACGGCCGCTGTCTTTGGCAGAGAGAGTGAAAAGGCAGGATTCATTTCGAAGGAGAGAAGCCATCGTTAGGTGAGTAAAAATCAGCTGTTGTTCAGTGATCGCTGAAAAAATTAAATTACGATACAGTGGCAGAGTGTTTAACTTTTTTTAACTTTTATCTCCGCACGCCACACACTCCAAGTTAAGCCCGCGGTAGGTAATGTCTCCAGTCTGGGTCTCAGCAACCCGAAGACGTGATCCGCGGGGCCCGCACGGCCGCTCGTGTTGAGGGCAGTGTCTCCAATCGGGGGTCTGCGGGACCCGAGGGCACGCGCAGCGAGCCTGCCCGGCTGCCTGTATCTATTGACCGGAATGAACTGAACCTGTTCTTGCGCACGCGCGCACGCACACAAACACATGCTGGGTCAACCAAACCCTGGGACAACACAAGGGTGTTAAGTTTGTTGCTCCTTCGCCGCATCACCGGGTGAGAATTTCTTCTGTTTTTAATCCAAAATAAGATATTTACATGGTGAGTAAGTACAGTTTTATTTGCTGATCGCTGTAATAATGAATCTACTCTTCTCTGCTCATCTCATCTCATTATTATATACCAACCCACTGGCCATCCCTTTACTGGCTATACAAGCCCCATGCAAAGACTTTACCACTACATATTCAAAATATATTTAGATATTTATATATATATTGTTTTTCTGCTGTTTTTATATATATACAGTTTATATTTTATTGTACTATCCACCCAAGCAGCACGAGAACACTTTCCTACTGGACACTGACACAATCACATCATTGCATTCCATTCCTGTATCTGTAAATATGTTCTCCAAATGTGATATATGTATGTATGTCAGTGATGTGTACAAGCTACTGGATGATCTGAATTTCCCATGGGATTAATAAAGTACCCATCTATCTATCCAAGAAGAAGAAGAAGAAGAAGAAGAAGCGGAGTAGACATTCAACCGTATTTACAAACAAGTGCATTGTGGTGAAATTTAATTTACTCATAAATTAAATGTTTATTAATAATTAATTATTAAGAACTACCACTTTAAGTCCCATATTGTTACCCTAAACGATTGCTATTGTTGCTAATAATTCTAGTTGAACGTTCTTTGTTGAAATTTTAAGAATTTCTTTTAACATTTGAATATCACATATTCAATGTTAACTGGTCAAGCTGCAAAATTGCCTGTAACTGTTAAATGCTGTTGAATTAAGACATAGCTTACCCTATGTAACAGAGCTTGTACCTGGCTGTTACTGCCTAGCTTATATGCCTAAGTTGGATAAGAGAACATGAGAAAGAGCCACAGCATGCTTACAGCTCTGTGAATTTATAGAACCCCTAACTGTTACTGCCCTGCATATCAGTTAGTGTGATTCAAAGTTTGGTGAATTGTTTTACTCTACATAGTTTTGGTTAGGCTAGTGTGTGATCAAATCCACACTACAAGGTGTCTGCCATCGCAACACCAAAGCCAACCACACTGTTGTTGATTTATAAACTTAAATCTAATCATTACATTACTGATTCAACAATGGAGAACCCCTTTGTAGAACAGTTTGTTTCTTCCCTAGCAACGAGCCTGACCCCCGGCTATCCTGAATTCATCAACAAGTTGAACTTCAATGAGTGTAATAAAGAAATATATTCTCTACTTAATGACAGGTGTGATGCTCAAACAGCATTAAAGGGTCCATTGTTGAAATGTATGATTCTTAATTTCCACAGGCAAATCAACCTTGCCTGTCAGAGCAAAGCAGCCATGGAACAGGAGGTAAATGCCCTTAGATCACAAAATGCTTTTCTACTCCAGGAGGTTCAGACAGCAGGCAGCATGGGGACACAGAGCGTATCCGCCATGTTCACCAACTGCCCAGAGATAGGCATTCCCACAGTAGAAGCTGCAGGAAGCCGTACTCTGACATTCTGGCCCAAACAGATCAGAAGATGACGACAGCATCTCTGAGTACAGTTCAAAATATGGTTATGACCGAGCACACAGTGACAGCGCCTCTGAACGCAACTTAGAGCCTGGCCCCGCAGCGCGTTACAGCCCTGAGCCGAGACACAGGCGATCCAAAGCTCGCTCCTCACGGCCATAACCAAAACACAGTTAAATCCTGTAAGGACAGTCAGTATTAAGTTTCATGCAGTTAAAATAGGAAAACTGTTTTTTTTCAGCAGCAAACTCAAAAACCTAAATTCTGATTAAACTTATATACCACTGCCAACTTTGTAAATATGTTTGGATCGAACACCTTTCATATCATAATAAAAGTCCATACCACACAGGTTAGGACATTAGCATATTATTACAGAAACAAGGATACAGTCATTTGAATTTTGAGATTTTGCAAATTTACAAATGTCAAATTTTTCTGTTTTCTCCTTAAACCTAGTGAACAGCACAGGTTATTCATATTGTACTGTTACTGTAACTCTGAATGATTTGTCTAATTTGAATCTTGCTTAGCTTAACTAGATAGTATATACAAATGCCCAGATGTTACCGTCCAAATGAACTGACAATTGACTTTTCCAGCCTTGCACTAAACATGTTCAGATATGCCCTCAGGAACCCACATCAGGTGCGATCCCTGAAGCCACAGGGGGGATGTTGGGACATGGTTTTGTCCCCAACATATTGTTAACAGCTGAAGAGAAAATAAAACATAAATAGTGGTAATTTTGTGCAATGATGCAAATATGTCACGGTGCTGGTTTGTGGGAGTTATTGCAGTTCAGAGGAGTGTAAAAATCTCATGGCCTGGGGAATGAAACTGTCTCTGAGCCTGGTGGTGCGGGCCCTGATGCTGCGGTACCGTCGGCCAGATGGCAGCAGGCAAAAATGTTTATGGCTGGGGTGAAAGGGGTCTTTAAAAATCCGGCTGCCCTTCATCCTGCACCGCTGCTTGTAGAAGTCCTCTATGGATGGTGGCGCCGTCCTGGTGATGTGCTGGGCGGACTTCACCACCCCCTGTAGAGCCTCACGGTTCAGGGCGGTGCAGCTGCCACACCGGTCGGTGATGCAGCCAGTCAGGATGCTCTCTGTAGTGCACCTGTAGAAGTTGCCTGGAGAATCCTGGAGTCCACGTGGAGCCTCCGCAGCCTGCGGAGGAAGAAGAGTCGCTGCCTGCCCGTCGTCCTCTGGGAGAGATGCAGACACTACATCAGCACTGCTGGTTTTAGCTTTGTAATCTGTGAGCGTGTGTACCTGGATTTTCCTGTATTCCTCCAGATCCCCTGAGATGTAGGCAGCAGTCCGTGCTTTGTCCGTGCCTGGATCTCTGCGACCCGAAGGCTCGCAGAGAGTCTTATTTTCTTCTCCTTCAACTCCTTCTCCTTCTTTTCATCACCGAGCAGGAACAGACTCGAGTACACGACGCGGGGAGCCGGGTCGGTCCAGTGTCGCGAGTCTCAGGGTCACAGGCCCTGACCGACAAGCGACAGGGCCCGCGACACACCGGCCCTACATCTCTGCATGTGTCGTTCAGCTATCAGAGAAATTATAAAAATTAGTTTCTTTTTTATTGTTATTATTACTGCGCACAAGTCCTCATTTTCTCCTTCTTCTCATTCTTCTTCTTCATCTTCTCATCACCGAGCAAGAACAGGCTCGAGGACACGACCCGGGGAGCCGGACAGGCCCCGCTTCGCGAGTCTCAGGGTCACAGGGACGCCGACGGGAGATACGGCCCTCAACGTGAGCAGCCGCGCAACCCCCTCGTTGCGAGCCTTCGGGTTTCAGACACCCAGCCCGTAGAGACTCGCCAACGCGGGCACCCCATGGGTCCTAGGTCACACCGGCGCGCATCTTTTTCGCCTTCTCCTCATTCTTCGTCTTCTTCTTCTCATCACTGAGCAAGAACAGGCTCGAGTAAGGGGAGCCGGACAGGCACGGCTTCGCGAGTCTCAGGGTCACAGGGACGCCGATGGGAGAGACGGCCCTCAACTCAAGCGGCCGACTTGGAGCGTGGCGTGCGGAGATTACAAAAATAAGTCAAGCGCTTTGCCACTGCATCATAACTTTCTTTTTTCAACCATCACTGAGCAACAACAGGATCGAGGACACGACGCGGGGAGCCAAACAGGCTCGGCTCCACGAGTCTCAGGGTCAAAGGGATGTCTCTCCCATCGGCGTCCCTGTGACCCTGAGACTCGCGAAGCCGTGCCTGTCAGGCTCCCCTCGTCGTGTACTCAGCCCTCAACGCGAGCAACCATCTTCTTTTTCTCCTTCTCCTCATTCTTCATCTTCTTCTTCTCATCACCGAGCAAGAACAGACTCGAGTACAGGGGTCAGGGTCACAGGGACGCCGAGGGGAGAGACGGCCCTCAACGTGAGCAGCCGTGCAAGCCCCTCGTTGCGAGCCTTCGGGTTTCAGACACCCAACCCCTAGAGACACGCCAACGCGGGCATCCCATGGGTCCTATGTCACACCGGCGCGCATCTTTTTCGCCTTCTCCTCATTCTTCGTCTTCTTCTTCTCATCACCAAGCAAGAACAGGCTCGAGTAAGGGGAGCCGGACAGGCTCAGGGTCACAGGCCCTGACCGACAAGCGACAGGGCCCGCGACACACCGGCCCTACATCTTTGCATGTGTCGTTCAGCTATCAGAGAAATTATAAAAATCAGTTTCTTTTTTATTGTTATTATTACTGCGCACGAGTCCTCTGTTTCTCCTTTTTCTCATTCTTCTTCTTCATCTTCTCATCACCGAGCAAGAACAGGCTCGAGGACACGACCCGGGGAGCCGGACAGGCACGGCTTCGCGAGTCTCAGGGTCACAGGGACGCCGATGGGAGAGACGGCCCTCAACGTGAGCTGCCGTGCAAGCCCCTCGTAAGTCAAGCGCTTTGCCACTGCATCATAATTTTCTTTTTTCAACAATCACTGAGCAACAACAGGATCGAGGACACGACGCGGGGAGCCAAACAGGCTCGGCTCCACGAGTCTCAGGGTCAAAGGGATGTCTCTCTCATCGGCGTCCCTGTGGCCCTGAGACTCGCGAAGCCGTGCCTGTCTAGCTCCCCTCGTCGTGTACTCAGCCCTCAATGCGAGCAACCATCTTCTTTTTCTCCTTCTCCTCATTCTTCATCTTCTTCTTCTCATCACCGAGCAAGAACAGGCTTGAGTAAGGGGAGCCGGACAGGCACGGCTTCGCGAGTCTCAGGGTCACAGGGACGCCGACGGGAGAGACGACCCTCAACGTGAGCAGCCGTGCCAGCCCCTCGTTGCGAGCCTTCGGGTTTCAGACACCCAACCCCTAGAGACACGCCAACGCAGGCATCCCATGGGTCCTATGTCACACCGGCGCGCATCTTTTTCGCCTTCTCCTCATTCTTCGTCTTCTTCTTCTCATCACCAAGCAAGAACAGGCTCGAGGAGGGGAGCCGGACAGGCTCAGGGTCACAGGCCCTGACCGACAAGCGACAGGGCCCGCGACACACCGGCCCTACATCTTTGCATGTGTCGTTCAGCTATCAGAGAAATTATAAAAATCAGTTTCGTTTTTATTATTATTACTGCACAAGAGTCTTCTTTTCTTCTCCTTCTCCTCCTTCTCCATCTTCTTCTTCTCATCACCGAGCAAGAACAGGCTCGAGGACACGACGCGGGGAGCCAAAAAGGATCGGCTCCACGAGTCTCAGGGTCAGAGGGACGCCGATGGGAGACACGGCCCTCAACGCGTGCAGCCGCGCAAGCCCCTCGTTGCGAGCCTTCGGGGTTCAGAGACCCAGGACCCGAAGAGACTCCCCAACGCGGGCATCCCATGGGTCCTAGGTCACACCGGCACGCAACTTGGAGCCTGGGGTGCTGAGATACACCGACCATACAAACAGGCTCGGCTCCACGAGTCTCAGGGTCACAGCGATGTCTCTCCCATCGGCGTCCCTGTGACCCTGAGACTTGAGAAGCCGTGCCTGTCCGGCTCCCCGCGTCGTGTACTCAGCCCTCAACAGGAGCAACAACGCAAGCCTCTACGTCTTTGCATGTGTCGTTCAGCTGTAAGAGAAATGATAAAAATTTGTTTCTTTGTTATTATTATTACTGCACAAGAGTCTTCTTTTCTTCTCTTCCTTTTCCATCTTCTTCTTCTCATCACCGAGCAAGAACAGGCTCGAGTACACGACAAGGGGAGCCGCACAGGCACGGCTTCGCGAGTCTCAGGGTCACAGGGACGCCGATGGGAGAGACGGCCCTCAACGCAAGTGAAAACAAAAACAAGTCAAGCGCTTTGCCACTACATCATCATTTTCTTTTTTCAACGATCTCTGAGCAACATCATGCTCGAGGACACGACGCATGGAGCCAAAAAGGCTCGGCTCCACGAGTCTCAGAGTCACAGGGATGTCTCTCTCATCGGCGTCCCTGTGGCCCTGAGACCCGCGAAGCCGTGCCTCTCCGGCTCCCCTCGTCGTGTACTCAGCCCTCAACGCGAGCAGCCACGCAAGCCTCTCGGCGCGAGCCTTCGGGTTTCAGAGAACCAGGTCGAAGAGACTCCCCAACGCAGGCATCCCAGGGGTCCTACATCACACCGGCGCGCAACTTGGAGCGTGGCGTGCTGAGATTACACCGACCCTACGTCTTTGCATGTGTCGTAAGAGAAATAATACAAATGACTTTCTCCTTCTCCTCATTCTTCATCTTCTTCTTCTCATCATCGAGCAAGAACAGGCTAGAGTACACGACGCGAGGAACCAAACAGGCTAGGCTCCACGAGTCTCAGGGTTACAGGGACGCCGATGGGAGACACAGGCCTCAACGCGAGCAGCCACGCGAGACTCTCGGTGTGAGCCGTCGGGTTTCAGAGACCCAGGACCCGAAGAGACTCCCCAACGCAGGCATCCCAGGGGTCCTACGTCACACCGGTGCGCAACTTGGAGCGTGGCGTTCAGAGATTACAAAAAAAAATGTCAAACGCTTTGCCACAGCATCTTAATTTTCTTTTTTCAACAATCACTGAGCAGCATCAGGGCTGAGGACACGACGATGGGAGCCAAAGCGGCACGGCTTCGCGAGTCTCAGGGTCACAGTGATGTCTCTCCCATCGGCGTCCCTGCGACCCTGAGACCCGCGAAGGCGTGCCTGTCCGGCTCCCCTCGTCGTGTACTCAGCCCTCAACGCGAGCAGCCACGCAATTCTCTCGGCGCGAGCCTGCGGGTTTCAGAGAACCAGGCCGAAGAGAATCCCCAACGCAGGCGTAGGGCCGGTGTAATCCCAGCACGCCACGCTCCAAGTTGCGCGCCGGTGTGACCTAGGACCCCCGGGATGCCCGCGTTGGGGAGTCTCTTCGGGTCCTGGGTCTCTGACACACGAAGGCTCGCAACGAGAGGCTTGCACGGCTGCTCACATTGAGGGCCGTCTCTCCCATCGGCGTCCCTCTGACCCTGAGACTGGGGCATATCTGACACCTCTTCCTCTTGCTCGCGGCGAGCGGGGCTGCCACGGAGGCTGTGGCGGCGGTGGCGGCGGCGGCGGCCGCGACGACCAGGGCTAGACAGGAGGCCGGACCCTGGGGTTGTTGCTGTTGCTGTTGCTGTTGCTGTGGGGTTAGGGCCGGAGGGGCGGCCGGACGCTCGGGCCGAGCGTCGTCTCGATCGCTGTCATCGTCTCTCGGCTTGGCGACGGGGGCCGCGGCCGCGACCGCAGCCGCTTTCACAGCCTTCACGACCGCAACTGACGCCGCGGTGCGGGGAACGCGTTCCCGCCGCACGATGTAAGGCGCCACGAGAGCCTTTCCCAGCCGCTCGAGGATCACCCTGCGCCTGTTCCGCTTGCCCGCCATCCAGTCGGGGTTGACCTCTCGCCATATCACAAAGGCGTTGTAGGAAGAGACGTCGAGGATGTTGTGGAAGACGACCAGGGGCCAGCGCGCTGTCTTCCTCCTGCAGCTGTACGTTCCGATCACCTTGTCCAGGTTGTCCACGCCTCCTTTGTTGCTGTTGTAGTCCAGGACGACGACCGGTTTGCCGTCCGCGCGGTCGCTGACGTCGGCCTCCGAGTGCTCAGGAGCACCACGTTCCTGTTTTTCTTCCTCGCGACGTACGACACCAGAGTGGCGGCGGGCATGAAGGCGAACACGGAGGAGAACGCCGCTCGTCCCTTGACCGCGAGCAGCCGGGGCGGGAGCTCGGGCTTGTTCTTCCGAACTGTGCCGACCACGGTGACGTTCCTCTCCAGGAGCCGCCGCGCGAGTTCGTAGGAGGTGAAGTAATTGTCGCACGTGACATTGCGCCCGCTCAGTCCCTCCGTGAGGTCGAGCACGACCCGCAGCCCCAGGTTCCTCTCCGGACGCCCGCCGCTCGGCTTTCCGGTGTAGACTTGCATCTTCCAAGCGTAGCTGGATCTGGCGTCGCACGCCACCCACGACTTGATCCCGTATTTCGCCGGCTTGCTGGGCATGTACTGTCGGAAAGGACACCGGCCTGGCGCGTGTGCGTCCCAGATCTCTCGCACGGCCGCCAATTTGTCAGAGGCGCGTCTCTCACGTCTCGTCTCGCGGTCGTCGAATCGCAGCAGTCGGGAGTACGTGTGAAAGACCTTCAGGGGCATCGTGGCGCGGAATATCGCGCGGCCGCTCTCGGCGTCCCACAGGCTGGCGGCGGCCTCGCCCCGGGACCTGTACACGCCCGCCAAGATCAGCAGCCCCACGTAGGCGCGCAGGTCGGTCGCGTCCATCCCTTTCCAGCCGTCGCCGTATTTCCGACGACCCTCCAGATTAGTCATCTCCAAGACGATGTTCTCTACCGTCGGCGTGACGAACAGGCCGAACGTCGAGACCGCGTCGCTGACGCCGGAAGTCGCGTGCGTCGTGGGACCCGGGTAAGGGACCCCGACGGGCGTAGCGGAGGACGTAGATGAGGAGGCGGAGGCGGAGCGGTCCTCTCGGTGGTACGCCGTCGAGGACCATGATATTTCTCCGTTTTTGGACAGGAAGGTCTCTCTTTCCACGTGTCCTCCTTCTTCTCCTTCTCCTTCTCCTCCTTCTCCCTCTTCTCCTTCTTCTTCTACTTCTACTTCTTCTTCTCCTTCTTCTTCTTCTTCTTCTTCTTCTTCTTCTTCGTTGGTGGAGGTGTAGTTGTGAAGACAGAGGAGGTGAAGGAAAGTGCGTTCAAACTTATTCAGATTTCTGTATGTTTATTGTATGTTCATTGTTGTGTAGTGTTTGTGTACGTTTAGTGTAGTTTGTCTGTGTTTGCCGTGTCTGTGGGGGGGATGGCGTCCGCAGGGACGCCGCCGATGTCCCTGAGACATGGCGTCAGGCTGGTGCCTCAGCTCAGCTCCACGGTGGAGCAGGTGCTGTTGGCTGTGGGGGAGCAGGTGGGAAATGAGAACATCACCTACGCTTCCAGGATGAACAAGGCGCTGGTGATCTTTTTTAAAGATCCAGACTCGGTCACTAAGCTAATTGAGAGCGGTTTAACTTTAGAGGAGGAGTTCATTCAAGTGTCCCCGCTAGCGGTAGCTTCCACCCGGATCACCGTGTCCGGTGTCCCCCCGTTCATCCCCAATGAAGCTCTGGAGAGAGAGCTGAGGAGGTTCGGGAAGTTCGCGAGTGGGTTCCGCGCGGTGGCTCTGGGGTGCAGAGACACGAAGCTGAAGCACGTCCAGTCTCTGAGGAGACAAGCCTTCATGTTTCTGGAGAATGAGTCTCAGACACTAGACGTGTCTTTCCGGGTTCGCTACGAGGAACAGTTCTACATGGTTTATGCGAGCTCGGGGAGCATGAAGTGTTTTCAGTGTGGAGAAGTGGGACACAAGAAAGTGACGTGCCCGAACGGGAGACGGGCGGGGGGGGCCGCTGGAGCGGAAGGAGGGGAGGGCAGCGCTGGGGTGACTCGGCCTGCGTGGGGCCGGTCGGCCGGTGCTGCTGCGTCCTCTGCGGCTACTGGTTCTGCTGCTGCGGCTCCCGGTGCCGCGGATGCGGTTCCGGTGGCTGCGGCTCCCGGTGCCGCGGATGCGGTTACGGTGGCTGCGGCTCCCGGTGCCGCGGATGCGGTTACGGGGGCTGCGGCTCCCGGTGCCGCGGATGCGGTTCTGGGGGCGGCGGCTCCCGGTGCCGCGGATGCGGTTCCGGTGGCTGCGGCTCCCGGGTCGGCTCCGGTGGTACCGGTAGTGCCGGTGGCTGCGGTGAGGTCGAAGAAGAGATGTGAGAAACAGGTTGAAATAGAAAAGGTGGTTGTTGCCGAGCAACAACAGGAGATGCAGTGTGGTCCTGCACAGCAGGCAGAACCACAGGCTGAAGTAAACAACAGTCAGGTTAGTGAGATGGATGTGGAGGAAGATTATGAATCTGATAATGTGTCTCTAGCTGACAGCATCTCACTAAGCGCAGATTTATATTCATTAAAAGAGGTCAATGAGTTTCTGGATGAATCATTTGGCAAAGCAGTGGAAGTAGGAGAGTACTTCCCAGACGTAGAAAAGTTCATTCAGACAGTCAGTACACTGCAGAAGGTGGTGGGGACGGATGTCCTGGATGAGAAAAGAAGGTATAGGCTCAGGAAGCATGTCACTGCGGCTAAAAAAGGTCTACCATGTAATATACGGTCCAAGAGAAGAAAAAGTTGTAAATAAAATTGACCATGACCATTCATCACTGGGTGTTTTCGTTCTGCTGTGTGTACCTGTTTGTCTTTTTAAGCTGCATTTTTTATCCTCTCATGGCATTACGGGTAGCCTCATTAAACATTAACGGGGGTAGAAGTGCTCAGAAAAGGTTTTTAGTATCAGAACTTTTTAAAGTAAAAAAGCTGGATGTCCTTTTTTTACAGGAGACACACAGTGATTGCCTGAATGAGACAGACTGGGGAGTATGGTGGGGGGGGCAGCACATACTCAGCCATGGCTCTAACCTGAGCGCAGGAGTCGCTGTGTTATTTTCTCCCTCTTTAAACATGACAATTCTATCCAGCACAGAGAGCATGGCAGGCAGGTTTCTGACTATAAGAGTAGAAATACACAGTATTATTTTTAATTTAATCAACGTGTATGCACACAACCAAGGTCCTGAACGGGTTACTCTTTTTAAATTATTAAAAAACATGTTGGGTAGTGTTGGTCAAGGGGAATGTATTGTAATGGGGGGGGATTGGAACTGCTGCACGGATGTCAATCTGGACCGAACAGGACAGGAGCTCCATCCTCAGTCCTCCTCTTTCCTGGGCCAGACAGTCAAGGAGGCAGATCTAGTGGACCCGTGGAGGAGGCAACATCCTTCGGCCAGGCAGTACACCTGGATAAAGATAACAGACGGCAGGATCCATGGTGCCCGGCTGGACAGATTTTACATATCCGCTCCTTTTATTACCCGTGTGACAAACTGTCAAATTCACCCGGTTGGCTTCACAGACCATCATTTAGTTCTAGTAGATCTACTTTTATCTCCTGCTAGAAAGCCTGGATCCTCCTGGCATTTTAATGTTAAGCTTTTAAAGGATTTAAATTTCTGTGGGAATTTTAAGCTGTTCTGGGCCAACTGGGAATCAAAGAAATAGTTGTTTCCCTCCCTGTGTCAGTGGTGGGAGGTTGGCAAGGGTCAAATTAAGGTGTTCTGCCAGCAATACACTGCGTACTCTTCAGGGAACATTAAAAGAGCAATGGAGCAGCTAGAGGCCGACATAAAGGAGCTGGAAAGTGTACCTACCAACACGGAGACATTAAAAACTAAAAAACAACAACTAAACTCCTTTCTCCAGGAGAAGGCCAAAGGAGCTCTGGTTCGAGCTCGGTTCCAGAAATTAAAAGACATAGACGCACCCACTTCTTTCTTTTTTAATCTGGAGAGATCCGTGGCCCAGGGGAAGCAGATGGTGGGTCTCCGGCTGCCGGATGGGAATATAACAGCAGAACCAGCCGAGATGAGGAGACACGCAGTGGAGTTTTATTTCGACCTGTTTGGGGCAGAGGAGTGTGACGCTGAAGCTGTGGCCGAGTTGCTGCAGGACCTCCCACAGCTGAGTCCAGGTGAGAGGGACATCCTGAGCTCGGACATCACTCTGGAGGAGCTGACCACTGCAGTTTCGCAGATGGCTGCAGGCAAGTCACCAGGTTTGGATGGATTACCGGCAGATTTTTTAAAACATTTCTGGAACATTATGGGACAGGATCTGCTGGATGTCTTGAAGGAGTCGTTTGGGAAGGGGCTTCTTCCAGCCTCCTGCAGACGAGCTGTAATATCACTCCTGCCGAAGAAAGGGGATCTGACCCTGCTGAAAAACTGGAGACCCGTCTCTCTTTTATGTAGTGACTATAAAGTTTTATCTAAGGTTTTAGCAAAAAGATTCAAGGTTTTTATGGAAGTGTTTATTGGTGCTGACCAATCCTATTGTGTACCAGGTAGGTCAATGCAAGACAATTTGTTTTTAATGAGAGACATTTTTGATCTGTGTACAACGTGTAATATTAATATTGGCATTATTTCCATTGACCAGGAAAAAGCATTTGATCGTGTCGATCGTTCATTCCTGTTTTCCACACTGCAGGCTTTCGGTGTTGGGGAGCATTTTCTGTCCTGGGTGAAACTATTATATAATGATACGTGTTGTGTTTTGAAGGTGGGGGGAGGGCTGAGCAGACCTGTACCAGTTGAAAGAGGGATAAGGCAGGGATGCCCCATCTCAGGCCAACTTTACAGTGTGGCAATCGAACCGCTCCTGTGTCGGCTCAGGACTCGGCTGAAAGGCCTGCGTCTGCCTGAGCTGGCTCACAGCCCCCCAATAGTAATATCAGCTTATGCGGATGATGTGAACATCTTTGTCAAGGATCAGGCAGACATACAAGAATTAGAGACAGTCTGTCATTGTATGTGAAGGCTTCATCGGCAAAAGTTAACTGGGGTAAGAGTGAAGCCTGTGTGATTGGTCAGTGGGACGCAGGGAGAGTACCCCGTCTCCCTGGGAACCTGACATGGGGAATTAAAGGGTTAAAAGTCCTCGGCTTGCATATCGGCAGTGAAGCTAAGAGAGGCAGAACTGGGAGGGAGTGCTGGGAAAGGTGCAGGTCAAGTTGTCTAAATGGAAATGGTTGCTACCCCAGTTGTCCTACAGGGGAAGAAGTCTGATAGTCAATAACCTGGTTGCAGCATCCCTGTGGCACAGACTCTATGTGCTCACTCCTCCACCGGGACTCATCGAGCAACTACAGAGGCTCCTGGTCGACTTCTTCTGGTCGGGTCACCACTGGGTGCGGGCGTCCGTGCTGTACCTCCCTGTGGCAGAGGGGGGCCATGGACTGACAGACATCATATCCAGGACTGCTGCCTTCAGACTGCAGGCAGCCCAGAGGCTCCTGTACGGCCCCACACTGTGCTGGTCGGCTGTGGCACGCCTGCTGCTCTGGAGAGCCGGGGGCCTTGGTTATGACAAACAGCTGTTCCTGTTGAACTCTCCGCAGCACAAACTAACTGGACTCACGCAGTTTTACACCTCTGTGATAGATGCCTGGAGGACACTCAACTTCACGAGAACTCCTGACCCCGCGCCTGGGATGTGGCTATTTGAGGAGCCACTGTTTGATAATGGTTTCCTGGTCACTTCAGTCCTGACATCCACACCCACTTCAACAACGGTAAAAAACAAGTTCAGGGAGGCAGGAATAGTGAAGCTGGGCCACCTGACCCGGACGTCACTTGAGAGGCTGGCAGAGGTGACGGGAATTCGATCCACCAGAATGCTGCGGAGCCTCGTGGATGAGGTGTGGCAGGCACTGCCCCAGGCTCTGCGGACCTTCGCCCAGAACAAAAGTCAGGCGGACCAGTGGACCAAAACACAGGAATACGTGTTCCCTATCCTGAAGGTGAGTCCTGCAGTGGGGGAGTGGACAGAAGAGAGCGGCCAACTGCTAGCCCTCAGGACTCCAGCACTGGGCACCTTCAACAACTCTGGAGGGAAACAGCTCTACCATAGCTGCGTGAAGGTCCTGAACTGTCGCTCTCTTGAAGGAGTCAGGGAGTCGAAATGGATTGAGGTTTTTGGCTCAGACTATTCCCCTAGTGGCAGCTGGCGGGTCCTGTATAAACCTCCGGTGGAGAGACGGATGGCAGACATCCAGTGGAGAATTATACATGGAGCTCTAGCTACAAACAGATACAGAGCTCACCTGGACCCAAGCACTGAGGGGGGGTGTCCATTCTGTTCACTGCCTGAGACCCTGGAGCACTTAGTGGTGTCCTGTCCCAGGTTAGCTGAAATGTTTAAACAGCTGCAGGAGTGGGTGGGGGGGTTAGGAGAGGTTTTCTCGTTGCCACTTTTTGTGTTTGGACCCATGTACACAGCAAGAAAAAAACATACTATGGTTTTAATGAATTTTCTTTTTTCTAATGCAAAGATGGCAACCTGGATTAGTAGAAAAAACAAAATGGCTGGGGGAGGATGGACAGATCCACTGCGCTGTTTGAGGGGGTTTGTGGCAGCTCGGCTGAGCATTGAACATGCGTATTTTACACTTACTAGCAATTTGGAGGGTTTCAGGGCTGTGTAGGGGGTGGGACAGGTCCTATGCTCACTGGGGGAGAACCAGTCTCTGGTTTTAACTTTTTAGGGTTGGTTTATGATGTGTGCGTGTATATAATGTTTTCATCCCTTGTCTTTTCCCAAAAAAAAAAAAAAAAAGGGTTTTTGAGTAATTAAGAGCTATTTTGATAATGTCTCTTAAATAAAGTTATTTAAAAGTCAAAAGTCTTCTTCTTCTTCTTCTTCTTCTTCTTCTTCTTCTTCTTCTTCTTCTTCTTCTTTTGCCGAGGATGTGCACGATGAGGACTCTGCAGCAGCGGTGTCACGCACCGGGTCGTAGTCCTCGTCGACGCAGTCGTCGGTGTCTTCTTCGTCTTCTGCCTCGTCTTCTTCTTCGTCTTCTTCGTCTTGGTCCTCTGCCTGTTCAGAGGATTGTCTCGAGGAGAACAGCTGTTCGAGAACCTGTTCTCTGGTGAAACGATCTTGACGTGACATCGCGTGACCTCGTCAGGGACAACAGCACGGTGTTGTACCGACTTGTACCACGGATGCCTTGTTAGTAACAGCCTTCTCTCCGAGCTGGTCCCCGTGACCCGAGGGCACGCGCAGCGAGCTTCCCCGGCTGCCAGCGTTGCGTACTCGAGCCTGTTCTTGTTCGGTGAGCGTTGCAAAAAAAAAAGAAAATTACGATGCGGTGGCAAAGCGTCTGACTCTTTTTTTGGTACTCTCCGCACGCCACGCTCCAAGTTGCGCGCCGGTGTGACGTGGGACCCCTGGGATGCCCGGGTCGGGGAATCTCTTCGCCCTGGGTCTCTGTGACCCGAAGGCTCGCGACGAGGGGCTTGCGCGGCTGCTCGCGTTGAGGGCCATCTCTCCCATCGGCGTCCCTCTGTTCTTGCTCGGTGATGAGAAGAAGGAGAAGAAGGAGAAGAAGGAGAAGAAGGAGAAGAAGGAGAAGAAGGAGAAAAGGAAACTATTTTTTATTATTTCTCTTATAGCTGAATGACACACGCAAAGACGTAGGGCCGGTGAATCGTGGGACCCCTGGGATGCCCGGGTCGGGGAATCTCTTCGCCCTGGGTCTCTGTGACCCGAAGGCTCGCGACGAGGGGCTTGCGCTGCTGCTCGCGTTGAGGGCCATCTCTCCCATCGGCGTCCCTCTGTTCTTGCTCGGTGATGAGAAGAAGGAGAAGAAGGAGAAGAAGGAGAAGAAGGAGAAGAAGGAGAAAAGGAAACTAATTTTTATTATTTCTCTTATAGCTGAATGACACACGCAAAGACGTAGGGCCGGTGTGACGCGGGACCCCTGGGATGCCCGGGTCGGGGAATCTCTTCGCCCTGGGTCTCTGTGACCCGAAGGCTCGCGACGAGGGGCTTGCGCGGCTGCTCGCGTTGAGGGCCAGCTCTCCCATCGGCGTCTCTCTGTTCTTGCTCGGTGATGAGAAGAAGGAGAAGAAGGAGAAGAAGGAGAAGAAGGAGAAGAAGGAGAAGAAGGAGAAAAGGAAACAAATTTTTATTATTTCTCTTATAGCTGAATGACACACGCAAAGACGTAGGGCCGGTGAATCGTGGGACCCCTGGGATGCCCGGGTCGGGGAATCTCTTCGCCCTGGGTCTCTGTGACCCGAAGGCTCGCGACGAGGGGCTTGCGCGGCTGCTTGCGTTGAGGGCCATCTCTCCCATCGGCGTCTCTCTGTTCTTGCTCGGTGATGAGAAGGAGAAGAAGGAGAAGAAGGAGAAGAAGGAGAAGAAGGAGAAAAGGAAACAAATTTTTATTATTTCTCTTATAGCTGAATGACACACGCAAAGACGTAGGGCCGGTGAATCGTGGGACCCCTGGGATGCCCGGGTCGGGGAATCTCTTTGCCCTGGGTCTCTGTGACCCGAAGGCTCGCGACGAGGGGCTTGCGCGGCTGCTCGCGTTGAGGGCCATCTCTCCCATCGGCGTCCCTCTGTTCTTGCTCGGTGATGAGAAGAAGAAGAAGGAGAAGAAGGAGAAGAAGGAGAAGAAGGAGAAGAAGGAGAAGAAAAAGACTCTTGCTCATTGATGATGATAATAATAATAATAATAATAATAATAAAGGAAGAAGGAAATTAATTTGTATTCTTTTTAGACGTAGGGCCTGTAACACGTCGGCCGGGGTCCCGGTGACCCGAGGGCACGCGCCGCGAGCGTCCCCGGTTGCCAGCGTGGCGTACCCAAGCCCCTGCTGTTGCTCGGTGATAATAAAAATTATAATTATAAGAAGAAGAAGAAGAAGTAGTAGAAGAAAATGAGGTGGCACACGTTTTTTTCTAAAAATAATTTGTATTGCTGCACGCCACGCACAAAGACGGGAGACTGTCACACACACACAAACACATGCTGGGTCAACCAGACCCTGGGACAACACAAGGGTTATAAAGGCTTAAAAGCCAATCACTAGTCAGGGCAGGAGCAAATAAAGACTTGTATAATTTTGGTTGGCAGATGGAGGCGTGGTGGGAATGTTGTATACTAGAATCTGACATGCGGAAAGCAAAGAGAGGCCCACCGTGTAGGTGCTGACTGTGACCGAGAGGCTCCTCCGCTGCTCTTGAACAGAGGGCCATGCTGACTCTGGTTTCTCTTCATAACGCACAAGTCTTTCGCCTTTTACTAAAAACTTCCGTGGAGAGGAACAAACATGAGTTGAATCTATTTTTGGCAGGCTTTGCTTTATGGCTGAGCCTTATGAAATTGGGAAAAGTCAAAGAATTGTCTAGGTCAGAAATCAAGTGTCCACACAGGAGAGCTTAGGCGGAGGTGATGAGCAGCAGCCATTGTTATGCACACCTACAAACGGGGTACCACAGCAAGGGAGATTTGCGCCAAGAGCTTGGCGTGGACATCCAACACTTGTGGATTATTGCTTCTCGGCTTTTTGGCTAAGATCAAGTGGAGAAACGGCAACAAAGTTGGACGAAGAAGGAACACAGCTGACAAAAAGATGGCCCCAACGTCCTCCAAGGAACAGACGAGCCCAAAGTTCGGTGTGAGGTTCACGATACGCTTCCAGGCGGAGACGGTGGAGGAACATCTGATTTCGAGAGACTGGTTCTGCAAAAATGTCATCTTGGAACAACTGAGGTTGAAGGTAGAAGATGTATACTGCATCCAGTGGAATCAGCCAGAAAAAGCGTTTGACGTTACCCTGGTAAGCGAGGATGTGTATTCAAGAGTGGCTGAAGCCTGTAGAAAGGAGGCTGGGACAAGATTCATAGCCGGTTACAAGATTTTGAACCTGGACAGACCAAATTTCAGAACTGTCACGGTGCATACGTACAACCCCTTCGTCACCGACCGAGCGCTAGTTGCTTTTTTGGGACAGCACGGAGAGGTTGTGACTAGTGCTAGGTATGTAAAAGACATGAGGGGATTCTGGACAGGAAGAAGGCAGTTCCAAGTGCTGCTGAACCCTGACCCAGAAGGACCTGGAGGACTGAAGCAGCCACCTGCTCTTTTCAGCCTTGGTGGGGACCGCGGTTACCTGTTTTACGCCCGGCAACCAGCTTTCTGTAGGCGTTGCAGACAGTCTGGCCATACAGAGGCAGGCTGCCGTACCTGTGGCCAAGGGGGCCATGAGGCTAAAGAGTGCACAGGGCCCAAGGCCTGTCATGGATGTGGTGAAATGGGCCACCTGTACCGCAACTGTCCAAGCCGGAGGAGGACCTTCGCGGAAGTGGCCAAGTCCAATGGAGAACCGGAAAAAGCAAAGGATCCAGGAAAGGGACCCGTGCCTAGAGAGAATGGCTTATGCACACGGTACATTTTTCTGAGATTGGAACAGAGGAAGTCCCCCTGGAGAAAGGAACAAAAGGCAGTGCCACCGGGGAGAGCGAAGCCCAGGTGACCTGTGACAACGCAGAGGGAGAATTTCCTCCCATCAGCCCAGATCCAGCCACCTCCAAGATCAAGAAGGGGGCACGGAAAGGATCACAGGTTTTCGGAGGGGGTAAGACAATTAGAAGCGGAGAGAGTAAGGAGGGGGGCCATAGTAAAAAGTCAAAGGGGGAAGGCAATGGGGCAGAGGGACAGGACCAAGAGAAGGGAGTTGATGGTGGGATGGTTAGTGGGGTAGAGCAGCAAAGAAGGGCTGCAGAGGAGGGAGGACATCAGGAGCAGGAAGGGGGTAACATAGGGCTAGGTAAGGGTGGGGAGGCTATGGAGCATATTGGAGGAGATCCAGGTGAGCTGCCAAACGTAGGTTGTGGGCTGGAGCTGGATTTACCTCCAGACCTGCTCAACATACTATCCCCTATGGGGGAAGATGCATATGAGGGACCCAACAGGCCATCAACATCGCCTAATCCAATGCCCTTTTCCTGGGCGGACCAGATGGAGAGAGAGGACTTCTTCTTGCCGTAGGGAGGTTGTATTTGGGGGGGGATTGTTTTGATGCAGTAAAGAATTCAAAAATACAAATTATAATGGCTGTAGTAAAGATGCTTTCATTAAATGTAAGAGGAATGAGGACCATGTTTAAAAGAAGGGTTGTTTATGATTTTGTGGACCATCTGCATGTTGATATTTGTTTATTGCAGGAGGTTCATTTAAGGGACATAGGGGATGTAGCGAAATTCTCAAGGGAGTGGACGAAAGGGGATTCAATCTGGAGTGTGGGAGGGGTCCACTCTACAGGTGTAGGGGTATTGTTTGGGGTTAAAGAGATTAGGGTGGAGGATGTGTTCATAATTGTCCAAGGGAGGATAATGGGTGCTGACATCACATGGGGGACAAACAAGCTGAGGGTTGTTGTGGTGTATGGACCACAAACTCAGAGGGAAAGACAAGAAATGTTTGGTTTAGTAGAGTCACACCTGGCCACCAATAGTCAGGTAATTGTAGGTGGGGATTTCAATGTGCAGTTAGGCAAGGGGGGGGATACCAGCGATATTTATATCTCCCACCTCATGGCTAGACACGGGTTAGTAGATGGGGGGAGGATGGTCAGGCCACTGGCAGACGGTCCCACATGGCGTAATTCACGCGGTACGTATAGACGTCTTGACTACGTGTTTGTCACAAAGTCTATGATGTTGGTATCAGGTCGACTGCTCCCTGTGTTTTTCTCTGACCATGATGGGCTGCTGTTTGAGGTGCGCCTGTGCCTGCCTGTTTTTGGGCGTGGGTACTGGCGCCTAAATATAAGCATACTAGAAGAGGACATGTTCAAACGAAGTTTTGAACTGTTTTTCAAAAAACTTTTAGGACTAAGACCATTGTGTACTGGAGTGATGGAGTGGTTGGAAGTAGCCAAGAAACGCATGAAAATGTTTTGCGACAGTTATTCTAAAAAGAAGGTGAGGTTGGCAAAGACAGAGGTGTTTCGCTAACAGCGTCTCCTCGAGCTCGAATACAGCAAAGGAAACAGCACTGGCACAGTAAATCAGTGGGCTTGTGACTCCCTAAAAGCAAAGCTTAGCGAGGTCTTTGAGGGTAGGGCCCGGGCTTACCTGTTGCTGGCGCGACAAAATTACCTGGAGAAGCACGAGACATGTTCCGCTGCTTTCTTCAGCTCAATACGGGCAGACAGGAAAAGACAGGTACAGACCGGGATCAGGGAAAAGCAGGGTGTGGTAGTGTCGGAGGCAGCTGAGATGGTGGGGGCTGCTACTGACCACTACCGCACAAGTTTCCAGGAGAAAGAGGTAGATGTAGGGGGAGGGGAGTACTTCCTGAACTTACTGACCAAGCAGGTGCCGTCGGACATAGCACAGACTTTGGAGGCCCCGCTCACCCTCAAAGAGCTCAGGGGTGCCCTTGGTCAAATGAACAGGCGGAAGGTGCCTGGCATCGACGGACTGACGGTGGAGTTTTATCTCAAGTTCTGGGAGATTCTCGGGCCGGTAGTGTTGGAGGTGTTGTCCACAGTGCTTCTCACAGGTGCAATGGGAGGGACTATGGCTACAGGCGTGATCTCCCTTCTGTTTAAAAAAGGAGATGGCACCGACCTCGGGAACTGGCGGCCACTGACCATGTTGTGTGTTGACTATAAACTCCTGGCAAAGGTCCTAGCGGATCGTCTGGGCACAGCGCTTCCACACGTCGTCCATGTGGACCAAACGTGTGGGGTGGCGGGACGCACTGTGAGATGGAATCTCCAGCTCATACGAGACGCTGCCGCTTGGGTGAAAGACAGACACCTGCCATTGATGGTGGTGGGTCTCGACCAGGCAAAGGCCTTTGACAGGGTTCACTGGGGCTTTATGTTTAGGGTATTGGAAAGGTTAGACTTTAACAAGGGTTTTGTCGGATGGTTGCGCACATTATATACAGGTGTGGGGAGCACAGTGGCAGTCAACGGTCACCTAGGGGAAGTTTTCAGGTTGCACTCAGGGGTAAGACAGGGCTGCCCACTCTCTCCGCTGCTCTACATCCTTTACATAGAGCCCCTGGCGGCAGCTATTAGGGCTGACCCAGGGGTGAAAGGTTTCCTGGTTCCCGGCAGCAGAGGCCTGCGGGTCAAGCTGTCACAGTATGCAGACGACACCACACTGCTGCTGGACAGTGATGAGAGCCTGATCCGATCCTTAGAGATTTTTCAGGACTTAGGTCGGATGTCTGGAGCAAGACTGAATCACGCTAAGTCCTCGGTCAAGTTCTTTGGGAGCTAGAAAGAAAGGACGGATGTACCGGGAGGGTTGTCGCTCTGCACAGGTCACCTGAAGATACTAGGGGTCAGCTTTGAGACAGCCAACAGTGCCACGATCAACTGGACCAGGCGACTTACAGCAGTCCAGAAGAGGCTGGCACTATGGAAGAGCAGGTGTCTGACCTTTATAGGGAAAGTACTTTTACTGAAGATAGACATTCTGCCATCCCTCCTATATTTGGCATACATATACCCACTGCCAGTCAGCATGAGGAGACCTCTCATGCGCCTTGTGTTCGATTTCATATGGGGGGGGAGATACGAATATGTGGCGAGGACACGCATGCTGGCTGGTATCGAAGCAGGAGAGAGGAATGTGCCACACCTCCCGCTGAAGCTGGACTGCATTTTTGTTTCTTCCTTGTGTAGGGAACTATCATTTCCGATAGAGCACCCCTCAGGCTACTTTTTACGGCTCTATTTCGCGTACCAAGCTAGGGGGTTGTTTGTCTGGAACAATTTGGCACCCAGGGTGGAGCAGCAGCCATGGCATTACAACCATGCAGCCAGGTGGTTGCAGGCTCATCCTGAAGCCTCAAACAGAGAATTAAAAATAGATCACAGAGCCCTCTACAGAGAGATCAGCAAGGGAGTGGTGCAACCTCCGGTGGTGGGGACCCCGAAAGAGATTTGGAGGGGGATTCAGCCAGGGGGGCTTGACAATGAGCTAAAAGACATAAATTGGTTATGCCTGCACAAATGCCTGCCAGTGCGGGAAACCATGTACCGGCATGGGTTGGCAAGATCCCCTGTGTGCCCTCGGACAACCTGTCCAGGGGAGGAAACGGCCAGGCATGTCATGTGGGACTGTCCAATTGCAAAGGTAGTATGGGGTAAAGTGGGGGAACGGCTAGGGCAGGTAGTCTGAGGATTTAATTTGAACTGGGACAGGGTTGAAAGAGGTTTAGGCTCAGGAAATTTCCCAATGTGGTATATCATTAGTAGTACAAAGAGGATTATGTGGTCGGCCAGGCAAGATCTGGTAAAGAGAAATAAAGACAACGGTGTGGAAGGGATCATGAGGAGGGTGGAAGCTGATGTAAAGGGAAAAGGCACTCTTACCTTGTAGAAAAGCAAACACTCAAACAACTGTGGAGTTTTAAAGGTGAATTCTACACTGGGTCAATGAAACTGATGGAATGACCTGGCAGAGTTTGACAAGTGTGCAAAACCGCTCTGATGACTCACTGCCTTGTGACGTGATCATGCATGACTCTGCACGGGGTCACAATGAGCTTCAACTGGATTCCAAATTGAATCAGAAGCGTTTGTCAAAAACTGAAAGTTGTTTTCACTAAAGATCTTCCGGGAGACTTGGTGAGAAAGCAGAGAATCTGATATAAGGTAAGCAAAGAGAGGCCCTCCGCGAAGGTGGTGACTGTGACCGAGAGACTCCTCCGCTGCTCTCGAACAGAGGGCCATGCTGACTCTTGTTTCTCTTCATAACGTACAAGTCTTTCGCCTTTTACTAAAGACTTCCATGGAGAGGAACAAACATGAGTTCAATCTAATTTTGGCAGGCTTTGCTGTATGGCTGAGCCTTATGAAATTGTGAAAATTCAAAGAGCTGTCTAGGTAAGAAATCAAGTGTCCACAAAGGAGAGCTTGGGCGGAGGTGATGAGCAGCAGCCATTGTTATGCACACCTACAAACATTTTTTACATTTACTCCCCTCTAGACGAGTTAAAATTATATATCAGTCAAATTTACACATTTCCCATTAATTCAGGATGTGTTCTAGCAATGGAAATGATCAGAATGTCTTCAGGACAAAGGGCAGTGAAAATATGATTGTTTAAAAAAAAGTGGTCTTGTGTCCCACTTTACCCCAGCTACGGGTTTTATATGTTTGAAGTTCACCAACATGTATGAAATAATTTTTTCTACCTGAATCAATTTGTTTTGACACAACAGTTGATTAAGTTAAAAGCAAGAAAATTTACTTTTACATGCAAAAAATTAATTTTTGTGAAAAAACATACTTTCCACAGCACCAGCACCAACTTCTCCTTCATGGCAAGGGGGGAATGAGAGGAGCTTGAAAACATAACGGTCACATGACCACAAATGTGTTCCGTTGCCTAGATACAAGGGGTATTTCACATTACCCAATGTCCCACATTACCCCGCTCTCCTAGCCTGGATGCCAGACGAACTTAGCCCCGCCCACAACATTTGAGGTCGGGGAATTCGGTCTGGATTTGCTCCGTTGGGGAGAAATTATGCCCGTTACGAAATCATCCGGACCAATCAGATTGTCAGGGCGGGCTTTATACGATGATGGACAGATGATCAACGGTAACGTAATCAACTACGTCATCAAAGTGCACTTGGGTTGACGTTGTTTTCTACAAACATACCTGCCGCTGGAGAGCTGAGATGTGTAGATGCTGCCATTGAGTCTGTTTTAGGAGACATCGGCAGCGCATTCATTTTGAAAGAGGAACAGAGAAACGCGATCAAGGCATTTGTAGATCGAAAAGATGTTTTTGCAGTCCTTCCTACGGGATTCGGAAAAAGTTTATTCTATCAGCTGGCCCCGATGGTTGCGAAGAAGATGGGACACGGGAATGTCGCGTTCCAACCGTGTTATTAAGTTCTTACAGGACCGACAAATGCGATACGATTTGTTTGATGTGTTGTGGAGCTGTAATCCTAAACGGAGAACTTTACTGTAACTGACTGCTACACCTGCCACTTTAGGCATACTCTTGTATTCTGTTATTTTGTGTTGGGCTTATTTTGTTTTACACGTAGCGACTCCCCTCACATAAATACCTGCAGTTTAAGGAGCGGACCATGTTAATAGACGCACCAGATCCCTCGCTTGCGGACCAATGCAATAAGACACCTGCCGTACAGTGCCGGCACAATGACAGGAGCAGGAACTACAACCGGACGCGGGCTGTGCAGCATTTCTCAAAAACTATAGTTTAACACCCCTCGCCAGCGGAACGAGGTAAGGAAGCTGATCCCATTTACTTTGCTGCAGGTAGCGCGGAACGGGAGTCGCTGTCACGTTAACGCATCAGACTTGTCTCGTGGTGATTTGTTTGTTTATTGTATTTTAACTTTTGTGTTTGGTTTTATGGATTAAAATATCGTATACTTAATGTCATTCCAGTTTTACGGTGTATTTATGGCTACGATGAAGTGAACAATAAAGAGCCGTGTGACATCAGTAGAGAAACTCTGCGTCATGTTCGGGGGGGGGGGCTGTTACATTAACTGTTTCTCTCAAAAATGCTGATCGTGTTGGTAAGCTCTCCTTGTATCCTTCAATTATTTTTACAACCCCGGCAAAAATCGTTTTTACTGATCTTCTTCTACATCTTCCAGCGTGCGTGCAGCTGAGTTCTGTTGACAACAACTATGCGTCGCTTTACATACGTCACATACTACGTTGCTCTGATTGGTTGTAGGTCTATCCAATTGAGCGAAGAGGAATTTTATTTCCTGGTTCGGTTGAAACAGGCCCCATAATCACAGCCCAATGGAGCGGTATCAGACTCACATTCTGACTAGAATTGTGAGTATGACAACGTCATGCTACCGCTCTCCCCTACTACCCTGCCAAAAAATACTTTGAGGTTCAATTGGAAGAGTACTGAAGGTTTTGTGGAGAGGAGATATTATTTTTGGAGCCTTGTCCCTCAAGATAGATGGTAAATTGGTTTCACTCAGTGTGTACACCAACCTACTCATTGTTGTAACCACACACTTGACCTTGTATTATCATACGGTGTCAGAATTGAACATTTAACAGTACTTCCGCGCAATCCAATACTATCAGACAATAATTTAAAAACCTTCGATTTTTCATTATTTGAATATATGCCACTAATAAAAAACTAATTTTCTAGATGTTTTCTAGAATTATTTCCATAAATTTAGATACAGCACTATCAGGTAGTGATAGTGCTGTAGCTAAATTTAAGGAAATTATTCTGATTACATTCGAACCCGTAATATCCGTTGATATAGACAACAAATTCTTTAAAAACCCGAGCTCCATTGAGATGGAACACCTCATCTCATACGATTAACATTAGACTCATTAGCGCCTCTAAAAAATGAAAATGTCAAACATAGTAAATTAGCTCTGTGGTTTAATTCCAAGACACATGACAACTCACGTTTGAACAGATTTAGTGTTTGGCGTCTAGGCTCCAACTTAATCACTCCCCCATATGATTACACAGGAATGATGGGAGTGATGAGCAAATACTTGTAACCCCCCGTTGGAGCCTACAGGTAGATGCTGGGCTGGTGGAAAGGCTGAAGCAACAGGTAGCAATACTGCAGCGGCAGTGCGAGCAAGAGGGGTTGATGGGAAATGTCTCTCTGGTTAAATAAACCACCTGATAAGGTGGTTGTGTATTATAGATGGTTGTGGAGATTGAGGTATGTCACTATTAGCCTGCAGGAGAATATGCTACCTAGTGAAACTGTTATGTGAGCCATTCACCGCCGCGGTGTGGCCATTCTCCATAGGCGCATTGCCTGCAGGAGAATATGCTACATAGTGAAACTGTTATGTGTGCCATTCACCACCGCGGTGTGTTCATTCGTAGGTACATTGTCTGCGGGGGAATATACTACCTAGTGAGGTTCCCTATACGGGAATATTGTGAACTTGGCACATGGCAACATATGCACCAGAATTCCACACTTTAAGCCCAGCAAACCACCTGAAATGCAATAATATAATCAGTCTGCAAAGCACATACAAATTATTCACTCACATGTTTGTTTGTATAGCCAATATTCAAAAACATAGTTTGTTTCATCGGGCTTAACGAGTGCGACATCCTGTCCTAAACCTTCGACAAGAGTAAGGAAAAACTACCAAAAACCCCCTATAAACAGGGGAAAATGTAGAAACCTCAGAGAGAGCCACATGTGAGGGAAACCTCTCCCAGGATGGACAGGAACGGATGTATGCCACGACAAGGGTGCAATGAATCCCTTGGCATCGTTCGCATTGTGTCGTCACCATTTGAGGGGATGAAGGCGCGCCAAAACATGCCTGTGACTACCCCGGACACGGAGACGTGATGGATGCCGAGTTCTGACATGAAACAAAGGAATCATGCAGCTGAGATTACATATTAAAACATCAAAGCTGCAGATGATGTTGAATGTGTAGGAATTGGATGAATAACATGGGGTCAAGACACTCGGGTTTGGTTGGACAGACATTAAAGAAGACTCCCCAAAAACGGCTGTGGTCTTAACTTCCTCTCTATGGGCAGAGATTTTACTTATTTATATTGTGATTAATTAAATTTATATATCAGGGTATGCACGGGGTCTTGAAAAGTATTAAAAGTGGATAAATACGTTTAGACCTCTACAGACCACAGAGTATCTGTTATGTGTGCGCCATTCGTCGCCGTGGTGTGGCCATTCTCCATAGGCGCATTGCCTGCAGGAGAATATGCTACCTAGTGAACCTGTTATGTGCGCCATTCACCGCCGCGGGGTGGCCATTCTCCATAGGTGCGTTGCCTGCAGGAGAATATGCTACCTAGTGAACCTGTTATGTGCGCCATTCACCGCCGCGGTGTGGCCATTCTCCATAGGCGCATTGGCCTGCAGGAGAATATACTACCTATTGAAGTGTTACACCTTGGCTCAGGTGTGCAACAAGAAAACCCTGAATAACACAAGTTCTGAAGATATAGCATTTATTTTACATAACTACTATTACAAAACACCAAAAGACAACGAGAACACCTCCACATGTCCATGTCGAGATCAACCCGGTGAGTGAGAGAGACCAGAGCCCAGTCTGCAGGTCTCTTAAGTAGTAGTCCCCCAGGTGCGCCACATCACTGCTGATGATGAAGGCTGACTCCGCCTACAGGATCCTGAAACAGAATACAAGCACAGCAGACAACTCCAGGGTTGTCACAGAAGTGTTACATGCCCCCTTTTTCTTTTCTTTTTTTCAATGTGAATAGCATATTTGTCCAAAGATTGTTTAAAATTTTAGTCTAGGTCTTGGGGAAGATTTGTATGCGCTTCATTTAGCGGAGAATATCTCAACTGTTATAGACTTATATGACCCCATTGAACAACGTGGGATGTGTGCCAAAATCACTATCCGGGACGAAAGTCCTGAAAATGACCACTATAGTTGACACTATTATAGACTATTATCAGTCTATAACATGACAACCCATAGTTGGGACCAGGAAGCAGAGCTGCAGTGCTAAACACTTCTCTGCGCTCCCTCTGGATCAGTCAAACAACCCCATAGAGATTGTGTCTGTTCACCGTCCGATTAAATTATTGAAATTAAACAATAACAGAGCGAGAACTCCACACAAAAATTTAATACAAATTAAAACAACCTCTGAAACCATACAGGAAACCCAGACTTTTAAATGTGGTCTTTTAAACATTAGATCACTGGAAAAAAAGGCTCTTTTAGTTAATGAAATAGTCTCCGATTACAACATAGATTTATTGTCCCTCACTGAGACGTGGCTGCATCCTGATGAATATGTCAGTCTAAATGAATCTACTCCCCCCAGTCATATCAATTCACAGGTTCCTAGAGAAATTGGGTGAGGAGGTGGAGTTGCTGCTATTTATAACTCCAGTCTATCAATTAATCCTAAACCTAAACTCAGCTACAAATCATTTGAATGTCTGGTTCTTAGTCTTCCACGCCAATCCAGGAACCACCAACAGCCAATCATATTTGCCGTAGTTTACCGTGCTCCCAGGGCTTATACTGAATTTTTAAAGGAATTCCCTGAGTTTTTATCAAACTTAGTCCTAAAGACCGATAAAATTATTATTGTTGGTGACTTTAATATTCATGTTGATAATAATAAAGATTGCCTTAGCGTAGCATTTATTTCAATACTAGACTCTATTGGTTTCAGTCAGTGTGTGCACAAACCTACTCATTGTGGTAACCACACACTTGACCTTGTATTATCGTACGGTGTCGGAATTGAAAATTTAACAGTACTTCCGCGCAATCCAGTTCTATCAGACCATAATTTAATAACCTTTGATTTTTCAATAACTGAATATATGCCACTAATAAAAAATTTATTTTCTAGATGTCTACCTGATAGTGCTGTAGCTAAATTTAAGGAAATAATCCCAATTACATTTAAACCCGTATTAGCAGTAGATATAAACAACAAATTCTTTAAAACCCTGAGCTCCATTGAGATCGACCACCTCGTCGATAGCTCTGCAGACTCATTACGATTAACATTAGACTCAATAGCGCCTCTAAAAAAGAAAAATGTCAAACATAGTAAATTAGCTCCGTGGTATAATTCCCAGACAAATGAGTTAAAACAAATATCAAGAAAACTAGAAAGGAAGTGGCGCTCCAGCAACAATGTTGAAAATCTAATAGACTGGAAGAATAGCATTAAAGAATATAAAAAGGCTCTCCACAAAGCAAGAGCCGCCTACTATTCAAAACTAATAGAAGAGAATAAAAACAACCCCAGGTTTCTCTTCAGCACTGTAGCCAGGCTGACAGAGAGTCACACCTCCACCGAACCCAGTATTCCTCGATAAATAGCAATATCTTTATGACCTTTTTTAATGATAAAATTCAAACTATTAGAAATAAAATCAACCATCTCCTGCCCTCAATTGGCACTAATACCCTCCCAACAACAGAGATCTCAGAGACGGCTGAGAATCCTACCAATTACTTAGACAGCTTCTCTCTGATTACCCGAGATCAGTTTACCAAAATAATCTCAGGTTCTAAACCAACAACCTGTATCTTAGATCCCATTCCTACCAAATTACTTAAAGAAATTCTGCCCCTAATTGATAATTCGTTGCTTAACATTATCAATCTGTCATTATCATCAGGTTATGTACCACAGTCTTTTAAAATAGCTGTCATCAAACCCCTACTCAAAAAACCCACACTAGACCCAGAGGTTTTAGCCAATTACAGACCAATATCTAATCTCCCCTTCATGTCTAAAATCTTAGAAAAAGTTGTTGCCAATCAGCTGTGTGAGTTTCTCCGGGAAAATAATATATATGAAGACTTTCAATCGGGGTTTAGAGCCAATCACAGTACAGAGACAGCCTTGGCAAAAGTCACTAATGACCTTTTAATAGCCTCAGATCAGGGACTTGTGTCTGTCCTCGTTCTGTTAGATCTCAGTGCAGCATTTGACACAATTGACCATCAAATTTTATTACAAAGACTCAAACAGTTAATTAACATTAATGGAACCGCCCTTAACTCGTTTAAATCGTATTTTTCTGATCTCTCCCAATTTGTGCAAATTAATGATGAGTCATCTGTGCGCACCAAAGTTAACCATGGTGTTCCACAGGGCTCTGTGCTCGGCCCAATTTTATTCTCATTATATATGCTTCCACTAGGAAACATTATCAGGACACACTCGGTAAATTTCCACTGCTATGCGGATGACACCCAGTTATATTTGTCAATAAAACCTGAACAAAGTAATCAATTAACTAAACTTCGAACATGTCTCAAGGACATAAAAACCTGGATGACCCGCAATTTTCTCTTATTAAACTCAGACAAAACAGAGGTTATAATACTTGGCCCCAAACACCTTAGAGATGCATTATCTAATGATATAGCTGCGCTAGACGACATTGCCCTTGCTTCCAATGAAACAGTCAGGAACTTGGGAGTGATCTTCGATCCTGAGTTATCCTTTAATAGTCACTTAAAACAAATTTCTAGGACCGCTTTTTTTCCACTTGCGTAATATTTAAAAAATTTGACATGTCCTTTCCCAAAAAGATGCAGAAAAACTAGTCCACGCCATTGTTACATCGAGACTGGACTATTGTAATTCATTATTATCTGGCTCCAGCAGTAAGTCGTTAAAGACTCTACAGCTTGTCCAAAATGCCGCAGCACGTGTCCTGACGAGAACAAAGAGAAGAGAGCACATTTCTCCAATATTAGCATCGCTACAATGGCTTCCAGTTAAATCTAGAATAGAATTTAAAATTCTCCTCCTCACCTTCAAGGCCCTTAATAATATAGCGCCTTTTTACCTTAAAGAGCTGTTAGTACCTTATAAACCCGCTAGAGCACTCCGCTCCCAGAATTCAAGCCTACTTGTCGTCCCTAAATTCTCTAAAAGTAGAGTAGGAGCCAGAGCTTTTAGCCATCAAGCCCCTCGGCTGTGGAATAATCTACCACTTTCAGTTCGGGAGGCAGTCACCATCTTTTCGTTTAAAAGTAGGCTCAAAACCTTCCTTTTTGATAAAGCTTATAGTTAGAGCTAATTAGTGCGCCAGAACGTTACTTGTTCTATTTTATGACACATGACACACGGAGCTTCTCTTTCCAGCTTCTCTTTCCTCTTCTCCATCCCTATCCCCCTTCCCCGGAATCCCTTTGCTTTATCACCCGCAGATCCAGGGCCTCTGTGGCCGCACCATGGATTGCGGTTTGTGGATCGCGCACCGGGGGTCGCGGTGTTGGATCCAGTGTGGCGGATTCTGAGTCATGTGGGCTGATCGTGGTGCTGGTGGCGGACCCTGTGTCGCGTTGGCATTGGGCACGGGCGGTGGACCAGGACCGCGGTGGTGGCTTGTGATGGGTCCTGGTGGGCGGCGGTGGACGGTGACTGAGGACTGGAGTGGCGTCTGGTCTGGATGGTGGATCGTGGTCTAGATGGTTGCTGACCATGGACTGTGATTGCAGCGGGACTGCTTGGCATGTCATGTTGGGGTTGTCCTTCGGGATGTCTACCCTCATCAAATGCTGCTAGAGACTTTGATTATTGATGATGTTCTCCTGCACGTGGCATCTATTGCACTTCTGTCCGTCCTGGGAGAGGGATCCCTCACATGTGGCTCTCTCTGAGGTTTCTACATATTTTTACCCTGTTAAAAGGGTTTTTAGTAGTTTTTCCTTACTCTTGCTGAGGGTTAAGGACAGAGGATGTCACACCCTGTTAAAGCCCTATGAGATGAATTGTAATTTGTGAATATGGGCTATACAAATAAAATTTGATTGATTGATTGACTATTATCACACTACAGGTGAACCGAATGAAGCTGAAGAGCCTCATTCGGTTCCAGAGCCGCGGATGGCCGACCCCTGTGTGGAACCGAATTTGTATGGTGTATTGGACGTTTTTGTGTCTGCTTTGGCAGCAGTGTCCACATCTACTGATCTTTCTAAGGTTGGAACAGAGGAAGTCCCCCTGGAGAAAAGAAAAACAGTCAGTGCCACCGGGGATAGCGAAGCCCATGTGCCCTGTGAGAACGCAGGGGGAGACTTTCCTGCCATCACCCCAGGTCCAGTCACCTCCAAGGTAAAGAAGGTGGCATGGAAAGGATTGCAGACTTTCGGAGTGGGTAAGACAATTAGAAGTGAAGAGAGTAAGGAGGGGGGCCATAGTAAAATGTCAAAGGGGGAAGGCAACGGGGCAGAGGGACAGGACCAACAGAAGGGAGTTGATGGTGGGATGGTTTATGGGGTAGGGCAGCAAAGAAGGGCTTCAGAGGAGGGAGGACATCAGGAGCAGGAAGGGGGTAACATAGGGCTAGGTAAAGGTGGAGAGGCTACGGAGCATATCTGAGGAGATCCAGCTGAGCTGCTAGCCGTAGGTTTGGGGCTGGAGCTGGATTTACCTCCCGACCTGCTCAATATACAATCCCCTTTTGGGGAGGATGCATATGAGGGACCCAACAGGCCATCAACATCGCCTAATCCAGTGCCCTTTTCCTGGGCGGACCAGATGAACAGTGTGGCCGTCTACTTGCAGTAGGGAGGTTTTTTGATTGTTATGATGCAGTCAAGACATAAAAAATACAAATTATAATGGCTGTAGTAAAGATACTTACATTAAATGTAAGAGGAATGAGGGAAACGTTTAAAAGAAGGGGATCGTAGGTGGGGATTTCAATGTGCAGTTAGGTAAGGGGGGGGGGGGGGACACCAGCAATAGTTATATCTCCCACCTTATGGCTAGACATGGGCTGGTAGATGGGGGGAGGATGGTCAGGCCACTGGCAGACGGTCCCACATGGCGTAACTGACATGGTACGCTTAGACGTCTTGACAACTTGTTTGTAGCAAAGTCTTGGAGTCTGGTGTCAAGTCGACTGCTCCTTGTGTTCTTCTCTAACCATGATGGGCTACTGTTTGAGGTGTGCCTGTGCCTGCCTGTTTTTGGGCTTGGGTACTGGCGCCTCATTAATAGCATATTAGAGGAGGACACTTTCAAACAAATTTTTGTACTGTTTTTCACAGACCAATGTGTCCTGGGGTGATGGAGTGGTGGGAAGTAGCCAAGAAACGGATAAAAATGTTTTGCGATAGTTACTATAAAAGGAAAGTGAGGTTGGCAATGAGGGAGGTGTTTCGCTTTCAGCGCCTCTGCGAGCTCGAGTACAGCAAAGGAAAAAGCGGCAGCACCGTAAATCAGCGGGCTTGTGACTCCCTAAAAGCAAAGCTTAGGGAGGTCTTTGAGGGTAGGGCCCGGGCTTACGTGCTTTTTTCAGCTCAATACAGGCTGACAGGAAAAGCCAGGTACAGACCTGGTTCAGGGACAAGCAGGGTCGGGTAGTGTTGGAGGCCGCTGAGTTGGTGAGTGCTGCTACTGACCACTACTGCACAAGTTTCCAGGAGAAAGAGGTAGATGTAGGGGGAGGGGAGGTCGGACATAGCACAGGCTTTGGAGATCTCGCTCACCCTCAAAGAGCTTGACTGACCATGCTGTGTGTTGACTATAAAATCCAGGCAAAGGTCCTAGCGGACCGTCTGGGCACACTATCTTCGCTGGAGATATAATCATGCTGATCTTAAGACTGCCCTACCAAAACTTCATCAGCATGTCAATTTCCCAACAAGGGAGAAAAACACCCTGGACCTGGTTTAAACCTCACACAAAGGAGCGTACAAGGCCACCCCTCTCCCCCACATAGAACTTTCCGACCACATCACTGTTATGCTAATGCAAGCATATAGGCTCAGAGTGAAAGTGGAAAGACCGGTTTCGGAAATAGATCTCAGTGTGGCCGGATGGCTGTGGTCTTCAGGACTGTCTTGCGACAACAGACTGGGACATGTTCAAGCAAGCAGCTACACAACCACCACATAGACAATGATGAGCTTACAGACACTGTTTTCTCTTACATCCGCAAATGCACAGATGATGTGACCCACACAAAGACCATCATGTCCACCAAGCCATGGCTGACAGGAGCTGTCCATCGGCTGCTGAGGGCCAGAGACAAAGCCTTCAGAGCCGGGGATAGAATTGGCCTGAGAACAGCGAGAGCTAGCCTGTCCCGTGGCATCAGAAGAGAAAAACAAGACTACTCCATGGCATTACAAACATGCAGCCAGGTGGCTGCAGGCTCATCCTGAGGGCTACGACAGAGCTATAAAAATAGATAGGTCAGTAAGGGAGTTGTTGCACCTCCAGTGGTGGGGACACCGACAAAGATTTGGAGGGGGATCCAGCCAGGGGAGCTTGACAACGCGCTCAAAGACATAAATTGGTTATACCTGCACAAATGCCTGCCAGTGCGGGAAGCCATGTACCGGCATGGGTTGGCAAGATCCCCTGCGTACCCTCGTACAACCGGTTCAGGGGAGGAAACGGTCAGGCATGTCTATAGGTATATAGACTTTGTCCTCATTCATTTTTTGCCAAATTAGGAGTTTTTGTGAAACTCACCTGATCACTGATTACAGTGACAGGTTACTCTTGTGTTGAATGCTGAGTTTTTATTGCTGGGCCATTACCACCTTGGGCCGGTTTTTCAAAAGTTTTAATCTGGATCAAACTGATCCAGATTTGGAAATCTCTTTTTCTGCTATCCAGGATCACGTAATCCATTTTATTTTTATGATGGTTTTTCAAAGCAATGTGGGATTGGATTACTCTGATCCGGATTCAAATTTTTCAGGATTACCAAATCTGGATTACCTGTGGTCTAAATGGGACTATCCCAATGTAGCTATATAAGAACAACAGGTAGAATAGTGTGGGATCACTCCAATATGCTTTATTTGAACAGAAAATAGGACTGAGCGGAACAGCAAACAAACACTATATACATCCCCCTCCATTTTCCATTTATTAGAAAAAGGCAGTCCACTCATCTGAGACCTACAACAAATAAATAAATAAATACATACTTTACTCACAAATACATTATGGATGTTTCGAACAGGTTTCAAACAAAGATTCATTGAATTGAACTGGATAAAAAAAGGCTTAAATGTCCAATACTTAACAAAATAAATTACTTCTTAGTTCTTGTTATGAGTAGCTCTTCTTATGAGTTCTCCTTCTTCTTCTTCATCATCATCATCTGCTTCGTCTGCTGTGGAGAGACCAGCTTGTCCAATCTTGGCCTTTAGGAGGCGGATCTCAAATCTGGCCTTGGTTTGCTGCAGTCGGGCAAGAATAAGCTGTTCCCTCTGCTAGATGGATCTGTACTTCTGCCCGTCATCTTTCTTTGGGTGCTTTGAGCCTCTCTCTGGGGGTCCTGTGGGAACTAGGCCTTCTGGCTCCACCTGTGATTGACCTTCTCCCTCGATTACAGGGCTGAGATTAAGAATAAATGTTTCTGAAGAAGTCTCACTTTCTACTGTCATCACAGGCTCACCATCCTCTGCAACATCTTGGATCCCATGCAGAGCTTCCGACTTTTCACCTCCAATAATATCAAGGACTATGTCTGTGTATTCACTCCTCTTATATGGGTTGTTGCCTGTTTGGCTGTTCTTGGCTTCAGCGTGGTCTTTTGTTGCCCTGGCCTTAAGATTCTTCCACCGAAATCTTAGTTGCTCTGTTGTCTTCTTCTGGCCAAACCCCATGGCATTCACATGTTGTGTGATTTCAACCCAAATTTCCTTCTTCATTTTACTGCTCACTTCACCACCCTTGGCAGAACTAAAAGATCCTACCAATGACCTATAATGGCACCTAACACCCTCCAGTAGGGCGTGGGTTTCAGCAGCAAAGAAATTCGGGCTTTTTGAGTCCATGGTTCCACCGCTTTGATGTAGCAAGCATCATTTTATAGGCCTTGGGTATGATTAAATTAATTGAACACAAGCCAAAGCAATTAAGCTAACAGGTGTGTTTGGGAAGACCAATTTACACAGCGATATGTATATCCAGCCTTTCTCAGAGGACTCAGAGAGAAGGTCACAGAGAGGCAATGACATGGCAGGTGTTGTCCATCGCCACCACAGGAGAAGATACCGTCAAAGGGTGTATGTTGAGCGTATAGATCCACTGCAGAAATATATATATATATATATATACTGCAGAACCCAAAGGAGTCATGGTCTGTCTGTGGAGGAACAGGTCCTCATTGTTCTTCGCTTCTATGCGTGTGGGACTTTCTACCAAGTTGTGGGTGACTACATGGGTGTGAAAAAATCAACTGTATGTGATGTTCTGAAAATTGTGTCAACTGCATTGGCCCGCCTGATTAATGAATTTGTTTCATTTCCGAAGGATGACCAGATCATCCAGGCCAAGCAGAATTTTTTTCTTTTGGGGAATATGCCCAATACTATTGGAGCAATCGACTGCACCCATGTGCACATAAAAGCACCTCATGAGAACGAGTGGGAGTTTGTAAACCGAAAGGGAAGACACAGCATCAACGTTCAACTTGTGGGCAACGCTGAGCTCCTCATCACAAACTGCATTGTGAAGTGGCCTGGGTCTGTCCATGATGCACACATCCCGAGGGAGAGCGCTCTCTATATAGAGAGCTCCAAACCAACCGACCAAATAGTATCATATTAAGAGACAGTGCCTACCCTCTTCTACCATGGCTGATGAACCCTTTCTGGCTGCAAACACGCCTGAGCAGGCACGCTTCAACACTGCTCATTGCAAAACAAGATGCACCATTGAGCGCTTAAATGGAGTTCTGAAGAGGCGCTTTGCATGCCTTAACTACTTGAGAGTGGAACCACAGAAAGCATGCAACATAATACTTGCTTGCATTGTCCTACACAACATCGCGACCAGGTGCAAAGTCCCTCTCTGTGATGACATCCCTGATGCACCTGAGCCCATTGGAGACACTGACCAACCTCCTGCATTCTGTCAGAATGAGGGCCCGACTGGACGACCAATAAGAGATGCAATTGTTAGATACTATTTTTGATAAGTCCATGACTGAGGATTGTGTCAGTGGGATTAAGGTTTAATGAACAAAAACAGAATTTATTATTTGAGTTCAATATTGACAGCTGTTTGGGGGATTATTTTATGGGGCGAAATATTTATAATTTATAATTTGCTGTACTGAAAGGTTGCTAGCCTACATAGCCTACCTACTTTATGTACTTCCTGTTGGGAAATTGATGAATAAATATAAATACTGTAAAATGCATGATATAAATGTTGTATTATTTAACTAACCAATTTTAGTTACCTAGTTTTATTACTGATATCCACCATGAATCCACCCTCCTGCTGGGATCAGTTTAATCCGGATTTTTGGGATCAAAATGATCCCAACCCTACCAAAAAGTTTTGAAAAACCCAAACTCAAGGTTTGATCCAGATCAACAACAAGATTAGATTACGTGATCCAATCCAATTTCTGAATCCTTTTTTTCTTTTGAAATCCGATCAGATTACTTTTGAAAAACCGGCCTGATTGAATCATGAGCAGGGGCTGTGGTCAGCACAGCTATATCCAACCATCATCAACTCTGGTGTAAAAAACAGGAATTGTGTGAAGATTTCGTTGGAGTCTTTGGGGGGAGGCTGAGTATAACGCTGCTCTATTTCCTGTAATTTGAAAATGTGTTTACTGTCCGTGCGCATCTCTACTCATAGATACCACTGCATGAAAAGAAGAGTTTGTGTCAGTTTGTGTCGCTAGAAATTTTCAGTTAACAGCTGTTCACAGGAATCTGCAGGCAGCATAGAAAACTGCCAGGAACTGCCGGGAATTTGCGCGGGGTTCCAGCTTCTGGCAGTTTTACAAGCCTGAGAATGTTGCCCAATTATTCTAACTAGACGGCAAAGCTCTGCAAGCCTCCCGCAGCCCGCAAGGGATGTGATTGGTCTGCTAACTACATCCTTTCCGGAGTCGCATTGCCGGTTTCATGCCACATAATACCGGCAGAAACAACGGAAGATTTAGAAGAACGAATATGGACCAAATAGAAGAGAGTTTGGCAGAAGAGATCCGATAGTATGACCACTTGTATAACCCGTCACTGACTGGCGGATTTGTCCGCCAGAAAAAGGCTACGAGGAATAAACAATCGACGAAGAAGAAAGAAGGCGTCTCTAAGGTCGTCTTCGACATAAAACATTATTCCGCCTAGTGTTCTGGCGGAATAATCAAGGCTCCTCTCCGAGGCTCCTCGGAGAGCTTTTCTTGCAGCTCTCATTTTTCTAACTACACGTCGAAATGGCGGACAGCCCACGGATAGCCCTTGGCTGTGATTGGTCCGCTAACGCCAGCATTTCGGGACATCATTATTTCCGGACCTCTAACTTCCTGTTTCATTCCCTAAATCACAATAAACCTAAATCATAACTACGACTCTATGATTAATGTGACAAGTGTGTTAAGCCAGCGGCGTAGTCCGGCTGACGGTGGCTGGTTAGAGCACTTACAGCATGTGTGTACGGTCACATACGGTTATAACGAACTTTGATAACGGGGATAGCGGGCTAGCCACCATGCTAACTGCGGTGGGAACAGCGCCAAAACCCGCTGACTTTAATCCCACGGCTCTCATGACACTGTTTCTCAAACACTGTCAGGTTAGAAGCAAACACTTGGTAGTAGCTAGTATCGGCTGTCCGTGTTGACTGTGTGTGGAAGCTAGCTGCCTCCGTGTAGCTTCAAGCTGTTGCAGCTGTTAAATTAGCAACGCAGTTTGGAAACAAGACCGGGGAACCGCTGCGTTAAGACACGATAACATAAGCATTTTGACCCGCTGGGTGTCACTTTATTTCAGCAAAACTGTCGCGTCATCAACAGCCTTTTTCTGTTGTCATCGTTCTCTGTGTGTGAGGAGCCGGGAGGACGTAAATAAACCAGCGTGGACTTCTTCTATATACCTCATGAGGTAGGCTTCTCTAAGCTCGACTTCCGTTGCGCCATCTACTGTTCTGGCGGTGAATTGTTTTCGGAACAAAAAGGCTTGTAGAACTATAAATCAAAAAGGGTCTGTCCGCTCCGTCCGTCCGTCCTTCCGCAACGGACTCGGAGAAGCATACAGAGGCCTTTAGTGTTGAGGGGGAGACAGCGTCTTGTCCAGCTGCCTTACGGGGGTTCAGTCTCTTCAGGAGCTTATTTACATCTCTCTCCTGAATTGAGAGAGGTGTGATGGGGTGTGATGGGGGGGATGGATGCGTGATGGGGGGGATGGAGGGGATGGGGCAGTCTGGGGCCATTTTGTGGGGGGGGGCTATTGTCTTTGTCCAGGCTGGGGAGAAGAGGTGTGATAAATGCGGGGGGGAGGGGGGGGGGGGGTTGAGAGTGTCTATCGAATCTACAGTAGAAGTCATTCAGTTCGTTGGCTGGTAACTGTTGTTCCGGTTTCTTTGAACACTGTCGTTTGGCCTCCTTAATCTCCTTGCCAAACGAGTATTTAATCAGTCTGAACCTATCCATGTCCCCACTCTTGAAGGCCACCTCTTTCTCCAAATGAAGCTGTTTGAACTTTGCTGTGAACCAGGGCTTGTCGTTGTTATAACACACCCTGGTGCGTGTCGGAATACAACTGTCTTCACAGAAGCTGATGTAGGACGTCACAGCATCTGTATATTCGTCCAGGCTGTTAGAAGCAGTTCTAAAAATGTCCCAGTCAGTGTTGTCAAGGCAGTCACGCAGCTCCTCCACAGCTTCTCTGTTGCTCCAGTTCTTGGATCTCAGTACAGCAGGTTTAGAAAGTTTAAGTTTCTGTCTGTAAGCCGGGATCAGGTGAATGAGAGCGTGGTCGGATAGACCCAGGGCAGCGCGGGAAACTGCATGATAAGCCTTGCTGATGGTGCTGTAACAGTGATCCAGGGTGTTATCCCCCCTGGTCGGGCATTTTGTATTTTGGGAGCTCCTTAGATAAGTTCCCCTTATTAAAGTCCCCAAGAACAATAACGGGGGAATTTGTGTTCTCTCTCCTTCTCTCCACTCCCAGTATCTGCTCAGCGAGTTGTCGTTGAGCCTCGCACACGTCAGCTTGCGGCGGGATGTAAACTCCGGCCAGGACGAAAGAGGAGAGTAGAACGGTCTGCAGGTGATGAAAAAAGTTTCCAGGTCCGGAGAACAGGACTGTAAAATTACTTTCACGTCGCTGCACCAGCCATGGTTTATATAAAAAACATTTCTCACCAATGTTATCAACACTTCCCTGTCAACTGGCGGTTTCCCCAACTCTCTGAAGGAGGCAAGAGTAAATCCTTTCCTGAAGAAACCCACCCTCAACCTGTCTGAAGTTAACAACTACAGACCTATCTCTCTCTTTCCCTTTCTTTCCAAAACTCTCAAGCGAGCTATCTTTAATCATCTCTCCTCCTATCTCAACCATAGCAACCTTCTTGACCCTCACTGGTCTGGTTTCAAGGCAGGCCACTCAACTGAGACTACCCTCCTTGCTGTCTCTGAGCAACTTCACACTGCTAGAGCAGCTTCTCTCTCCTCTGTCCTTATTCTTTCTGCTGCATTTGACACAGTGAACCACCAGATCCTTATTTCCTGCCTTAAGGACCTGGGTGTCTCAGGCTCTGCTCTCCTCTCTCCCTGCTCTCATCTTACCTCAACGACCGCCTTTACCGTGTAACTTGGAGATGACCTGTGTCTGAACCAGGTCCTCTCACTACTGGCGTCCCTCAAGGTTCCGTCCTGGGTCATTCACTCACATGGCTGCTCCTACTAATCCAACTAATCCTCTCGTGTCCCCAATCTGAAACACAGGTAGCAGAACGAATCTCTGCCTGTCTCAATGACATCTCTCAGTGGTGACACCACCTGAAAATTCACCTTGACAAGACTGATCCAATTTTCCTTCCAGGAAAAGGCTCTCCCACCGAAGACCTGACTATTACCTTTAACAATTCGACTGCTAGAAACCTTGGTGTGACACTCGACAGTCAACTCTCCATTACTGCCAACATTATTACAACAACACGTTCCTGTAGATTCATGCTGCACAACATCAGGGGAATACGCCCCCTTCTCACTCAGGAGGCGGCGCAGGTTCTGGTCCAGGCTCTGGTCATCTCACGCCTACACTATTGTACCTCCCACCCAGCAGGTCTATCTGCTAGCGCCATCCGACCTCTGCAGCTCATCCAGAATGCAGCAGCTTGACTTACCTTAATTCACTAACACTACTCCGCTCCTCCGCTTCCTTCACTGGAATCCGTTTCAAAACATTAGTACTTGCGTATCATGCTGCGAACGGATCAGGTCCAGTCTACATCCATGACATGGTCAAACCTTACACCCCATTCCCTTCACTCCGCTCTGCATCTGCAAATCGGCTTGTTGCTTCCTCACTGCGAGCTAAACACTCAACAAAATCACAACTGTTTGCTGTGCTGGCTCCTAAATGGTGGAATGAGCCACCCAACTACATCAGGACAGCAGAAAGTCTACACATCTTCCACCGCAGACTAAAGACACCGCTCTTCCGACTATACCTTGAATAAATATTTAAACTAACAATTTAGTAGCACTTAAATGTCACTTACTGATAGCACTTTTTATAGTTTGTTTGTCTTGAAGAAATAGTACTTTCATGATTGTTGTTGTTCTGGGTTTGTACCCTCATGGTTAAATGCACTTATTGTAAGTCGCTTTGGATAAAAGAGGCAGCTAAACGTAATGTAATGTAGAAAACCATCATATTGTATGTAGTTATTGTTTGTTACTTTCAAGTTGTTCTTTATTTTGGTTTGGTTTATTTTGTTTGGAATGTTTTGTTTGTTTTTCCTTGTTTGGATGAGCACTTGTGGCATGTTTTAAATATATTTTTATTGTTGGACAGGTGCTGTGGGCCTGAGGCGGCGACCAAATCCCTGGTGGTGGCGTTTTATTCACGGCCCGTTTTGTTGGTTTGCAGTGTTTAATTTCATATAAAAAAATTGTTCTGTTGACTGTTTGTTTCATTTTTTTTTTTTATTGTTTTATATGAGTTAAATAAAAGTGTATTTTCTACGAGAAAAACGCATCTCTTGCCCAGTGATATCAACGAACCTGTGCTGTTGCACACAAAAGAGTTTAGTCATTTCCTGGAGGTGAAATTCCCCAGGTGGGGAATGGCCACACCACGGCGGTGAATGGCACACACATAGGAGTCTCACTATGTAGTATGTTCTCACGCAGGCCAACGCGCCTATGGAGAATAGACACACCGCGGCGGAGAATGGCACACATAACAGTTTCACTAGGTAGTATATTCTCCCGCAGGCCAATGCACCTACGGAGAATGGCCACGCGGTGGCAGCGGATGGCGCACACATAGCAGATAACGATCCATATGTCAGGCTCCGAATTTGTGCAGCCCCCCAGCATCCACCTGTAGGCTCCGACGGGGGGTTACAAGACTCCCATCATTCCTGTGTAATCATATGGGGGAGTTATCAAGTTGTAGCCTAGACGCCAACTACTAAACCTGTTCTAATGCTGCAATAAATGTTTGAACGTGAGTTGTCTGACTGAAATGGAGTGATGCCTGCGATCTTGTTCAGGCATCCAACTCGAGCAGCGCAGCTCCAATCAGTTGACATATATCATGTGACATACCTCACTCTCCAGAATCATCTATAATACACACCCACGTTATCAGGTGGTCTATTTCAGCAGAGAGAAATTTCCCATCATCCCCTTTGCTCGCACTGCTGCTGCAGTATTGCTACCAGTTGCTTCCGCCCCTCCACCACCCCACCATCCACCTGTAGGCTCCAATGGGGGGTTACAAGTATTTGTGTACACTCCCATCATTCACATGTGGATGGGGAGTGATTAAGTTGGAGCCTAGACGCCAAACACAAAACCTGTTCTAATGCTGAAATATATGATTGAAGTGAGTTGTCTGACTGAACTCCAAAGTAATACAGTTACTGTTAGATATTATATCTTCAAAAGAATATAATTGTTTTTGGGATAAAAAAAATTCAAATATAGTCTTTTCTGGAGAACAAAACTTCAAAGAAATACAATTATTGTACAATGACAAAACTTCAAAGTAATACAATGACAAAACTTTAAAAGAAAGACAATTTTTTCAGATTTCACAAGTTAAAAGTATTACAATTAATGTTAAATATGAAATCTTCAAAATAGTAAAATGATTGTAAGCAATATGATTATTGTAAAATGACAAAACTTCAAAGTTATATAGGCAAGACATTGAGGGGGGGTCGCGAGACCGTTATTTTGGGGGTCGCAGGCTTAAAAGTTTGAGAACCGTTAGACTAGGGTTCACAAAAGATAAAGGAAAGTTTATGAAGTAAAACAACATAACATACAATGTATAGAAGACTGTTAAAATATCCATTACATAAACTCCCCTTTTGTAATTTTTTTGACGATCATAGTATTTACAAATTAATGGAAATTTATACAACAAAAATGTAAAATCACAAAGATCCAAAACATTTCATCATAAATTCTTATAATATGAAAGGTACTTTGCTGTTTTCGTTGACATAGACAGCCTAACACACTAGCAAGCAAAGGGGGTTGTCATTCAGAAGGTTACAGTCTAAGCTTTTGTGTTGTCATCATCATCAGGGCAGTCTGAATAAGGGGGAATCCAATTGGGAACAGGGTAGAGAGCAGCGTGACAATTTCTTCTTGACCCCTGTACGTGCCATATGATGGAATAAATATACTCAGGATCCTTGATCCTAAGGAGATGGCACATCTGAGGCGTACATAGAACGGAGCAAGCTCAATGGAAACAGCATCTCCCAATAATTGGCTGACCGAGTTTCATGAAGAGATGAACACAACTGTAGGCAATGTTGCCAAAAACTAATTAGCTTTTTTCTGGTAATGTGAAGACTTGCGATTCGCTGAAAAAATGTATAACATTAGCAGTACAGTCGCTCGCGCCTATGAAAGATCTGCCCAATGCCCGGAATTTAAGACATTGGCTGACATTAGCATGAGTATGAACTGGACCAAGGGATCTTGTGCCTGTACAATTCCTATTTTTTAGGCCTAATAGCCTCAAAGGTTATGTCTAGTGAAAGATGAATGCGTGAGTACGTTTATTCACCCTAGGTATACCTATTTCGAATCGAATAGAAGCTGTATTTGGTATCAGACTACATACAGAATTAAGCCAATCTTTTTCTGCCGTACAATTAGTTTCAGCGTGTTAGTTGCATTCGATATCTCAATCTCTGTTGAACATATTTCTTATAATACGTATGTTATTCTAAACAGAGCCGACCAATTAGTATCTGTAGGTCTGTATCTACGATTAAGGGAACTCATTGCAAAATGTATGATACTCCTTTTATCACCTCCATAATCGACCATGTTCTGTGTGGTCATTGCAGTGTGTGATGATGGAGTGTTGCAGTCTTCATTATCACTCGTCCAATCTGCTTTTGTGAAAGGCACAGGAACAAGCAAGGGAGAAGTAGACAAAAAGGGTACGGTATGGACATTTTCTAAAATTTAAAAGATACATTTTTTGAGGAAACTCAGTCATAAGAGTTAGTGCAATGTTATTATCTTGATAAGGTGATATATACGGGAGAGTTGGTTACTCTGCTCTTGGTTGTCTCTACACGCCTGCTGCTAGTTTACTGAACCGTGAGAAGCAGGGGCTGTCTCACAGCTAGCAGGTATGTCACACCAGTGTGGATGTTTTCAATCTGAATTAAAGTCGGCATGTAGAGTCATACTTGTATTTGTTATGCTCATATTTGTAGTTATCTGTGGCTATAGCAGTTTTTGCTGGTTCAGTGTCTGTACATGGAGGTCCAACAAAGACAATCTCAAATGGACTGAGACCATGTTTATCTCTGATTCGCCTGCAAGTTTTTCTTTGATAATACCATTCTCTCATTCCACTGCACCTGCAGAATGGGGGTGATAAGAACAGTGATGTTTTATAGTAAAACCAAGATATTGAAACATTTCTCTGGAGGCAAGCACTGCTTTCTCTGCTGCAGCCACTGCTCTTATACAGAGAGAGAGAGAGCCATGGCTGAGAGAGAAGCTTCTCTTTCTGGATTGGAACACTGGTGACAGAATGATTTCATTTCTAATAAACTTATCTGTTTCTTAGTGACAGGTTTTGGAACTGATTAGAAAGCTTCAACACGTTTGGAAGTGAGGGATCTGCCCTCGGCTGTGATCACATGTCACAGATAAGTCACTTCCTGTTTAGCAAATTGCAATTAAGGTAAACTGGCTTTCTGCCCCTTCTCTGAAAGAAATTTAAGTAATACAATGGTTTCTGTTTAGCAGGCCTGTTCTGATGGACTACATATCATCACATCTTAAATCTTTATTTTATCTTTTCTTTTTCTGTGATTGGGAGAAAATGTGAATCAGAGAAGCGACACTCTGCTTTTAATCTATGAAGCCAGCCGTGAAATGGTGACACTTCTACAGATCCATGGGTCCTGATTGGTGAGAGGCTTCTCCTGGAGCTCAGCAATGCCCAAAAGAGTGACCCACCGTCTGAGTCCCTGATTCTTATTGGAAAGAAGTGCAGGCCATCCTCTGCTGCTCTGCTGGAGGCTTTTTTTCCTGGTTGGTCTGGCATGAACCGTCTCGCTCGATCCGTAGACATATAAAGGAGGCTTCGAGCTTGTAACCGCAGTTTTTCTGAGACGTGATTCAGAAATCAAACTTCATCCAAAATGTCTGGAAGAGGTAAAACAGACGGGAAGGCCAGAGGAAAGGCAAAGACACGCCCGTCCCGCGCCGGGCTCGAGTTCCCTGTTGGTCGTGTTCACAGGCAACTACCCACAGGGTGTTGGTGCCGGCACACCCGTCTAACTGCCAGCTGTGCTGGAGTACCTGACTGCTGAGATCCTGGAACTTGCTGGAAATGCCGCCCGTGATAACAAGAAGTCGTATCATCATAATAGAGTACAGATAGCAGTGTTCACAGTCTGCCCTTTTGTCCCTGTTAGACCCCAGTTCGTCTCTGTATCTCCAGTGTCTAGCGTTCCAGCATTTTTCTAGTGATCATCCTGCCTGTGTCTTTTGACTCTGCCTCATTTTCGCCCTATTTGGATTATTTGCTTTGGTCCCTGTCTGCCTGTGAACTTACTATTTTATTATTTCTCGCTCTGTTTTCACAACATCCCTGTCAAACCATTGATTATCCCATTACACACACAGTGGATCCGGATTTGTCTAAAGTTCCTAAGTCTTATAATAATCTTATGGAAGTTTTGTAACAAGACTGAGGCAACCTCATTACCATGTCATCATGATTATAGTTTTGCGATAAACTTCTTACCAGGCGCCTACACCCCAGAGGAACGATTGTACTCTCTTTCAACCCTGGAAATGTAGGCCATAAAGGATTATGTGGATTCTGCCTGGGGAGGAGGAATGGACTGATAACGCCGGGTTCACACCGGACGCGGAAGCGACGCCAAAGCGTGGCGTAAGCGCAGCGCCAAGCCTCTGGCTCCCATCCACATCCATGTTAAACCTTTGTGCCGGTCACACCGGACGCTGAAGCGCCGCGCCACGCCGCGGCTGCCTAGCGCCGTGAAGCGATCGTTTCGGCGTCGAGTCTATTTTTTCCGCTTGACGCGAGCGTATCGCGACAGGAAACACACTGGAAAATTATTTTAAACTATATTTTGTATGATATAAATGATCAAATATGCATCCCATACTTTGTATTCACCTTCTGTTGTCTTGGAGTTTTAATTGTATCACTTTTACCAACCACATTATTAAATGTCCCCCTCTGCCCATCCACTACAGCCTAATTATAATTAGAACAGTTTAATTAGGTCACTACTGCCTCTATGTGAGTTCAGTGAACTTCAGCATCCTTACCAGGTGCAAACCCAGTAGAAATGAATCTTAGCGTAAGTTCAGTGAGGAAGACTTAAGCTGCAGACGATCAGCTGATCGTAACGGGGCACTTAACCTGCATAGTGGTCAGCTGATTGTGGGTGTTCCTAAATGTCCAATCAGGTCTGGCGCGGTCTTTTCAGCCAATCATTCAGCACCTGTCAAACTTTAAAAATCCCTTCTCTTCTCTTCCGCAGTCAGGCGTCCTTCAGTGACGCGGATAGCCCCTCCTCCACCCCAATTTCCACCAGTGTCCAGTAGGATATTCATCGACCTCAACTGATTATATGCCGAATCTCACATCACGTTGGCAGCAATCGTGGACCTTGATGACGGATGCCAAAGTGTCAGTGGAGCGTGATTACGGCAGCACCCGATCATGGTGGCAGCTGAGAGCGGACTAAAAAAGCAACAAACTGCCTGTCAATATACCTATTAATCGTGGCATCCATTGCACTTCTGTCCATCCTGGAAGAGGGATCCCTCGCATGTTGCTCTTCCTGAGGTTTCTACATTTTTCCTTTTTAAGAAGGTTTTTGTAGTTTTTCCTTACTCTTGTTAAGGGTAAAGGGCAGAGGATGTCACAATTGGCGAAGTCCAACAGGACAAGTCTCCCGAATATTGGCCATCCAAAACTGTTGTTTGACTGATGAACCACCACCAGAGTCTAGACCCTGGGGGGGTATTCCTGTTCGATGATGTGCTCCACCCCCTTCTAATCCTGATGACATCTCACAGGGGTCTAAAAAGCCAGACTGTAAAACATTCATATCTTCTGTGTTTGCAAAATAAATATTGTAATTGGAAATCAAGTCTCTCCTGATTGAACCTCTGGAATGTGGTAGAACATGAATGGCAGCACAAATGTGCAGCTGATAAATCTGCAGAAATGTTTTGATCTTGTCAACATGGAACAGAATATCAGAGGAGGGCTTCCAGCATCTTGTTGAATCAATGTCACAAAGAACTGTGGATGTTTTAAAAATAATGATAATGGCTTGCATTTTCGTTGCGCCTTTCACCGGACCCAAGGGCACTTTAAATATGTCGGTGAATACCAAACAGAAGAAATGGGAAAAAAGTAATCGTACAAAACAAAATAGAAATAAAGAGCTGGTTGGGGCACTAACTGAGGCCAAAGGCCTTAGTGAAGAGGTGGTGATTGAGGATTTTTTTTAAGATGTCGAGGGATTCAGCTTTGCATAATTCGGCTGGGAGAGTTCCAGAGAGAGCAAAGGGGGTCACTTGATTTGTCACCATGAGTTTATTATTTTGCTGTTTGATGTTGTCTGCAGACTTTGGAGAGACATAACTGCTGCAGTTCACTTTTAGTGTCACCAAGTGCTTTCGTATATCTACTTGATACTTTTATCAACTCTGTGTGATTACAGCAGCTTACAGTTTTTCTCCATTGCTTTGGATCATTTCACGAAACAGAAATGACATTCTCAGAGCTCTAAGTGCAAATGGCAAAATAGCCCATATGGTTCAGCACAACTACATAGATCACCTTCAAAAGGTCATATCTCACCCAAAACAGTTAACTCAAGTTTCAAAACCAAATCATTTTCTCATATAAATAGTCAGTGCCCCCAAAATGAAAATTTCCTTCTCGATTGCTGTGGCTCATCTCTCAAAATAACATAGATGGTTCAGCAAAACTCCATAGCACACCTGCAAAAGGTCATATCTCTTCCAAAACAGCCAACTCATCAGTCAAAACTAAATCCGTTTCTCATACAAATGGTCAGTGCCCCCAAAATGAAAAGTCCCTTTGGCATTGTTTAAACACTACAGGTCAAAATGTTTAGATGTTTAGTCAGTATGGCAGTGGACCATAGAAATATCCCTCATGTGCACATTTCAATCTTGGCTCAGTCCTTGAATGGTCACTGAATGGTTACAGTAGATGTTTTCCTTCCAGAATATTATGTGTATCAAACAGAAAAAAGATTAATTCAAGGTTTCACATAAAATATGTTTATTGAACTCATACTGCCATGGAAATTGTTACAGTAGTTGCCATACATCGTGCTTACAGTAACAGAAAATGTGTGCAGCACAATATACTGTCAAACAATAAGCACATCAAAACTAAAATTTGCCATAGTGAGATATGACCTTTTGAAGGTGATCTATGTAGTTGTGCTGAACCATATGGGCTATTTTGCCAATTGCACTTAGAGCTCTGAGAATGTCATTTCTGTTTCGTGAAATGAGCCAAAGCAATTGAGAAAAACTATAAACTTACTGTGTGATTGGTGATCAGATGTGTGAAACTCAACCTTCATTACTAAAGTTCTAGTTTCACCTGAAAATTAATTTTCATGGTATTATGTGCCTGTACGATTTTGACAGTAGAGTGAACTATTGTGCAGGTGATGATGTAAACAATGAAATTATGCCAACATGTTCTGCAGAGAACAACCACTTGACTGAGAAGCGACAGTCAGTTTTCACCAGCAATATATATTCAATTGGTAATTGGGCTAACTGACGGAAGTTGTACCTAACCGTTTGCAAAGGTGTTCTAAATCATTTGAAATTTGTGCAAGCTGTTGGAAATTGTACTTGTCATTGAAAGGATGTGCTAATACAATTGCAATTTGATTAAAGGAATGAGATATTCCAATCTGTTGTGAACAAGTGCCCAGTGGTTTGGAGGTTTGCACGTGTTGTTTTGAGAATGTCATTTCTGTTTCGTGAAATGACCCAAAGCAATGGAGAAAAACTGTAATATTTTGAGGATAATGAAGCATATTGTTTTACTTCCACACTACCAGCAAAATATGTTAGTGTGTTCTGCCCTCTTGTGTCCTGAAAGATACACAACACTCAGTACTGGAAATACTTGATACTCATCAGGGGTCTGTATTTCAACAGTTTAGCATGGCGGAACCTCTATCATGTTGGCATCTGATAGTGGACCACGATTGAGGTGGCAGCTGATGGTGGATCATGATGGCGGCAGTGGACAATGTCTGTGGACTATAGTGGCATCCGATCTTGATCGTGGATCATGATGGCTGCTGACCATGGACTATGATTACAACAAGACTACTTGATATACAATATGTCTCCTCAGATACGCAAACATTACTGACAATAATCCATCAATTCAATGACCTTCCATCATGCTACAAAGTGTTTATTCTAATCAATGCTGCTAAATACCCTTATCTTTCTGATGTTCTCCTTTACACGTGGCATCTACTGCACTTCTGGCCGTCCTGGGAGAGGGATCCCTCACATGTGGCTCTCTCTCTCAGGCTCCTAGGTTCTTTTTAAAACGTTTTTTTTTTTGTAGTTTTTCCTTACTCTTGTTGAGGGTTAAGGGCATAGGATGTCCCAACTTCTTAAAGCCCTATGGTACAAATGTCATAGTGATTTGTGGATATGGGCTATACAAATAAAATGTGATTGATTGATGTTCCCTCCACACTCATAAATCCTCAAATTAATTTGCACATCCACCTCTGAACACTGCTGGTTTGATTCAAGTAACACCTGCATATTTAAAAAATGTTGCATTTGTTTTCTGAGAGAAGAAACAGAATATGTCACATTTACTGTTGATTGAAAAAACAGGCTTTATATCTGGTACTTCAGATGACTACTGTATCTCATCTCTCTGTGGTTTTTAGACTGGGATACCAAGGTTAGCAAGACACACACCATCCATACGAATATGATTTTGTTTGAAAATGTATAGCTTAACCTATAAACCTAAAATGGAGATCTAAAAAGTTTAACTTATCTCTAGTTGTTAGAATAGAGACTAGTTTAAACATTTAGTCTAAAGACCAGACTACAACATAAACTGGCATATGAGCAGGAAATCTAAGTTGCCCTCTGTCAGCTGAAAACTTCAATTTAAAAAGACTGGGAAGAAGAGTCAAGAAAGTGCAGTGACTTTAAGAGAGGCTTTAATAAAACACATCTAAATAAAAGGGAAACCAATATTTTGAAATGTACAGTAGGATATGGTGAATTGACACCATATATGGCCACCTATGTATTCTTTCAATACTGGTATATACAGTTTCCGTTATATAAAACAATCGTATTTCCCAAAAAATTTATAATTTTAGTATTTTAACTTATTATTTTAGGTAGTTGATGTCAGATGATGAAGTTACTCGAAGCTGGTTTCAGCCAATATCTTTCAGTGTTTTTTTGACACAAACTGACAGTTTTGACCAATTTTACATCGTCTGGTTTTGGCGGTCCAACAGCGGCAGCACGGCTACTTCACAAATGGTCCTCCTGAATAAGGGTTCCGCTTCTTAGCCCCTAGCTCAGTTAAAACAAAATATTCCAGTGTAACATTGTCTCTGTCAAAATGTGGTCTTGTGGAAGCTGCTTGTTAGACAAACTCAGCTGAGCATTAACTTTATCAAAGGTGTGTAATATAGAATGTAAATAATGAAATGATTCCTTCGTCACTTTCATGTCTTTCCAATATCAACAAAGTCACAGCTACTACTCCTCTTTCTCTTCGACCTCTCTCCATCCACTGATCCTTCATGGTATCCGTCTGTCTGGCCTGCATCAGTCCTGTGGTGAAAAGAGGGTGTTTCTGGAAAGCTCTGTCCGGGCCCCAGTACCTGTCTGATGGTCACATTCACTCTGGAGCTCTGGATGTACCTGGAACACACTGCCCAGTCCTGCTCTGACATCTGCTCCACCACAGTGCTGTCCCGCAGGGATGAGGCCAGGCTGTAGCCTTCCATCTCTAAAGCAGTATGTCCCTCTGGCGCTGGGATGATGCGTGGGACAGCATGGTAAAGGAGGCGGCTCTGTCCCGACATTACCATCACATCCCCACTGTGCATGTACATAGCAGTGGGGGGGTCATGTCTGCATGTACCTCCCAGGAGGAAGATGGCTGATTGCCCAAAACTATTAAAAAAAATAAGATGTAGAGTTAAGGGGTGGCAATATTTTTCTGTGGTTAACCAAACTGCAGTCTGGATTACTGGTGCAATAAAACAAAGGCATCAGGATTTGAAAACTCTACAAGGGTGGAAGAATTCCATCCTCTCAGCGGACTTTTCGCCCCTCTCACCTGAATGACAGCAGCGGCCGGCTGTGATCCAGTTCAGATTCATCCACGTGGATTCCTAGAGAGGAATCTGATCTGTAGTAGTTGAGGATTCCAGCCTCTGCATTAAATCCTGGAAACCCACAGGCGGCTGTTATTTGGAAGGACAGCTGGTTCAGCTCAGCTGGGAATGGAGTGTAATGGTTTGCAGAGTAAGTCTGTGAATGGAACAATAAAAGAAACACTTGGTCCATTACACAAGTAAAGCAATGTGAAGAGATATGTTGCTATAAGTGATTTATTTCTTCATATGTACAAACTTGGTCCCAGATAACCAAAAGTACTCAAAACAAAATTATAAATAGACTAAAATCTAGTAAATGATTTACTCAATGACGGTCTGGATGTGTGGATATTCCTTCCAGCCCTCATCTCATAAACTGTGTAAGAATAAAAAAGGAATTATGAAGTGGACAACGCTGCTGTACGGAATGTAATATGTTCATATACAGACTCAGTAATATGTGCACACAATATCACTTAACTAACACACACAATCTTTTATCTCATTTAATCTTCTTTATCAGTGGATTGTCAAGTTTTAGCCTTTTGAACTTTTTCGGGTTTCATTATTTCTGTATTTGTGAATAATGCTTATTGATGTGAGATTCCTACCATAAACCTCCAGGAGTTTCTTTAATCTCATCTGCACATTTAGAATTTTTTATTAGGGCCCGAGCACCTACCGTGGGAGGCCCTAATGTATTTCGAAGGATTTGTATTTCCCTTTTGGGCTTTTCAGGTCCTAGACATGCTCAAATTCAAACCAAAGTTTGCAGGAAATGATCGTGGCATGGTGTAAAAGTTTGATTACACGCCATCAAAACACGATGTTCTGTATCTCAGACATACATTGTGCAATCGACTCCAAAATTTACATGTAAGCCGAGTCCCGGCCTGATGCCATCTACACAGAAATTATGAATTAAAATCACAGCTCCCCCTGGTGGCAACAGGCAATTTCTTGTTTTTGGAACATCTTACACTTGGAAGTATTCCTCATCACTGACTGCAACCAGGTCAGTGAAGAGCTGTATATATAAAAAAACACTTCAAAGGATTAATTAAGCAAATAATTCTTTGTTGTCAGTTTGCTTTAATGTCCCAGTGTAAGAGATGCTAGAATCCTTTGATGTCTTAGATGCAAAGATGAAAGATGAATACGATCTGAAGAGAGAACAGTGTTTTGACCTGAATAGATCTATTACACTAGTAAAGTGATAGCGATAGCACCACCTACTGCCAAAAGGAGGTAAGCTGTATATTAATGGTAAATGGTTTTGTATTTATATAGCGCTTTTCTAGTTTTGATGACCACTCAAAGCGCTTTACAGTACAGTTTTACATTCACACACACATTCATACAGTGCATCTATTCGCAGCACTTTGTTATTCTATGGGGGGGGCATTCAGGGTTCAGCATCTTACCCAAGGACACTTTTGCATGCAGATGAGTCAGACTGGGGATTGAACTGCCGACCTTCCGGTTGGAGGACGACCACTCTACCCCTCAGCCACAGTCGCCCTACTCTGTAGATATGAATGAACGTGATGAGGATGTTCTAAGGCAACTAAGACGATCTCTGTCCAAACAAAGGTTTTATCGGAAAACCTCATTATCATTTTGGCTCCTGCACATATAGGAGGTTGTAGTTTTATAAAATCGCTTCTACCAAAGTCAAGTGTTTGTAGAGTTGGGACTAGTATTGAGGTCACCAGGCCTATATAAGTCTAGTTCCCTCTCTTTCTACTCACTTCTCCTGGACGAGAGGTGTAGCTCTCCTGCTCAACCAGCCAGGGAGAAACTCTCCCTAACCAAACACTTCCACCTAGCTTGAGCAGACTGCTAAAACATTCAGAAAGGCAGCGACGAGAGAGCCTGCCTTAGAACTTCAGAGAGCTGCATCGACAAAATGTCTTGCCAGCAGAACTACATCAACAGAAGCCACAAACCAGCACGACCACTTCACTGGACTTCAAACCGCACATTAACCTTTTCCCCCTTTTCATGGACTGATAACACGACTGGGCTTAATAATTACATTAGGCTATGGACAGGACTGTTGAATTATATTCATATGTTGTTTTATAAGTTTGATTTGTGATGTTGTAATATTTGGTATTACGTTAATAAAGCAAATGTTAGTTCTGCTTTGCTCTTCATAGAATCATATTCTTTCTTTGCATGCAACTAACTACTTCCTTTAACCTGGTACCAACACCCCACACAGTCTTCATAGTGGCCAGCAGCCATTTTGAAAGTACACTTATACACACACACATGTATTTAGTAATTACACTTAGTTCGTTAGTTTGTGTGTTTATACTTTTATCATTTTCATAATAAATGTTTTTCCAACCTCTACACTGTCAAGAACTCCATTTCCTTCAACTTTGCTAACTACTTACACTACCGTTCAAAAGTTTGGGGTCACCCAGACAATTTCGTGTTTTCCATGAAAACTCACACTTTTATTTATCAAATATATTGGAAAATTAATAGAAATATAGTCAAGACATTGACAAGGTTAGAAATAATGATTTCTATATGAAATATAATTTGTTTTCTTCAAACTTTGCTTTCGTCAAAGAATGCTCCATTTGCAGCAATTGCAGCATTGCAGACCTTTGGCATTCTAGCTGTTAATTAGTTGAAGTAATCTGTAAAAAATTTCACCCCACGCTTCCTGAAGCACCTCCCACAAGTTGGATTGGCTTGATGGGCACTTCTTGCGTACCATACGGTCAAGCTGCTCCCACAACAGCCAAATGGGGTTGAGATCTGGTGACGGCGCTGGCCACTCCATTACAGACAGCAAACCAGCTGCCTGCTTCTTCCCTAAATAGTTCTTGCATAATTTGGAGGTGTGCGTTGTGTCATTGTCCTGTTGTAGGAGGACATTGGCTCCAATCAAGCGCTGTCCACAGGGTATGGCATGGCGTTGCAAAATGGAGTGACAGCCTTCCTTATTTAAAATCTTTTACCTCGTACAAATCTCCCACTTTACCTGCACCAAAGCAGCCTCAGACCATCACATTACCTCCACCATGCTTGACAGGTGGCGTCAGGCACTCTTCCAGCATCTTTTCACCTGTTCTGCATCTCACAAATGTTCTTCTGTGAGATCCAAACACCTCAAACTTTGATTCGTCTGTCCATAACACTTTTTTCAAATCTTCCTCTGTTTATGTCTGTGTTCCTTGACCATATCAATCTTTTATTTGTATTGGCCAGTCTCAGATATGGCTTATTCTTTGCCCCTCTGCCTAGAAGGCCAGCATCCCGGAGTCGCCTCTTCGCTGTAGACGTTGACACTGGCGTTTTGCAGGTACCATTTAAAGAAGCTGCCAGTTGAGGACCTGTGAGGCGTCTATTTCTCAAACTAGAGACTCTAATATACTTGTCTTCTTGCCGAGTTGTGCACCGGGGCCTTCCACTTCTCTTTCTACTCTGTTTAGAGCCCCTTTGTGCTGTTCTCTGAAGGGAGTAGTACACACTGTTGTAGAAAATGTTCAATTCCTTCGCAATTTCTCGCATTGAATAACCTTCATTTCTAAGAACAAGAATAGACTGGCAAGTTTCAGATGAAAGTTCAAATTTTCTGGCCATTTTGAGAGTATAATCGAACCCACAAATGTGATGCTCCAGATACTCAACTAGCTAAAAGGAAGGCCCGTTTTATAGCTTCTCTCAGCAGCTAAACAGTTTTAAGCTGTGCTAACATAATTGCACAAGGGTTTTCAAGGGTTTTCTAATCATCCATTAGTCTTCTAAGGCGATTAGCAAACACAATGTTTCATTAGAACACTGGAGTGATAGTTGCTGGAAATGGGCCTCTACACACCTATGTAGATATTTCATTAAAAACCAGACGTTTCCACCTAGAACAGTCATTAACCACATCAACAATGTATAGAGTGTATTTCTGAGTAATTTAATGTTATTTTCATTGAAAAAAACAGTGCTTTTCTTTGAAAAATAAGGACATTTCTAAGTGACCCCAAACTTTTGAACGGTAGTGTATGTGGAAATTTTGGTTATACTTATTAATTCAATGATAAATCAGAATTCCAAATTTGTAGTTAGTACTTTAATGAGACTTAATCAATACATTTGCTATCTTTCCCTTCCTTTGAGGAGTTGTGCCCCGAGGTAATTTTACTCAATTAGTTATTTCATTTTTTTCTATATAAATATTCAATATTTTTCTGATAGCCAAATTGATTGAATACCCAAAGGCACACCATTTAATGGTGTCACGCTTAAAGTATAATAATCACAACAGTAATCAATGTCCTTTCTCCACTGGTAGCCGAGGCTAATGCCATTTGCTTTCTTCTGAAAAAGGGTCGAGTGATAGGAGTGTTATAAATCAGGGAAGGATACATCGTGACTGATTAGACCTAATCAGGAAGTGAACACGGGTGTCTGTGTCTACAACTACAAAAGGGCAAGCAGCACTTGACATCTCCAATAAACATAGGTAATTTAATGCATTATCAAACAACATATGTTGGTATGGACGGAATAGCCTGAGAAAAAGAAGGGTGTATCACCAACCTTGGTATCCCAGTTGTAATGATATCCAAGAGTTACCCAGCGCAGCCTCTCCAGTAGAGTCTTTGGTTCTCTCTTTCCAGAGGGAGGACAGCTGTGGAGGGAATCAAAAACAGAGCACACTTACATAGGCAAGCTGCTAGAAATCAGGACCGGTACACTGTCACTAAGCAAAACAAGCTTCTAACAAGAAGCTTAAATCTAAATGAGCAAGAGTTGTGCACTGATTAAGCGTTGCACTCCTTGGCAATGTTACAGCAGGACAACAGATATAATTTCCTTTATTCCACACATTCTTCTTTCAAATACTTCTTCCCTGTCAACGCCTGGTGGCTACATTGCCTGACAGACGCATCGCAAACTGCGATAAATGATGACATGATAGAATTTGAAAACAGTCTTGCACCGCCTAAATTAAAGTATGGAGCTGGAGGAGGTGTCGGCAGCGCGAATGACAGAGCAGTCAATTACAGACAGAGACACTAAAAACTGTACAAAATGTTATGAAAACACCAAAATTAACACTGTAATTGGACTTAGTGGAGCTATGCGCTGTGCACCAGATACTGTTTGTTTATTTATTTATTTATTGCAAATCATACCGCATATCTTCCTAATATTGTGCAGCCCTAGAAGGAGCAGTCAGCATTTTGGGAAATATGCTTGTTTTCTTACTACACAAGAAGATCTGTGGCGAGCTTAAACTAGTTTTAACAAAGACACTGCTTCCTTTTGCTTGATCAAAAATGCTGAAATGGCCCAGGTCAGTCTCACCTGAGGCCATGTATGCTCTTGCCCCAGATGTCCTGAGTGTCAGATGAAGACATGTGCATGTCCAGGTTGCAGACATTGGGTTTCTGAGGATACGTCTTCAAACACTGTCGTACCCAGAAGGGTTGGGAGCCCAGCAGGAACGGGTTGGAGATGAAGATGAACCCTGAAAAACACACAATATTAGGGTAATGGAACGCAGTATAGGGAAGTGAAACAAGCTCCATAACATTGAAACATAGTTATACAGCTGTGCTATGGACACGCCTGGCGCCCACACTACTTAAAATGGTGTTTAGAAATGCTGCTGGCGCCGTACTAATTTGAAAGTTTAGAAATGACTATTGACTGATGTTAGTATACGGTTATGATTGAAAATACTTTTACAAAATGGTCAAATAAATCTAATAATATTTTTTTTTTTTTTTTTTTTTTTTAAATTGTAAATATTCCTCTGGCTCATTTTAACTGTCCCCCCCAAAGCTGACGGTTATTTGTGCAAAAATAGGTCTGCCCTCATTATTTTTACTCATAAATCACCAAGGTAATATACATGCTTTCTCCAATTCAGGAATAATTGGTTGGGTTAGTATCATTCCTTCTATTCTAGGTCATAAGACACAAGATCATATACAGCAACTCTTATCCTCGCCACACTGCACTGGCTACATGTTTAATTCAGAATTGATTCTAAACTTTTTCTTATTACTTTTAAAGCCATACATAGCCTTGCTCTTCCCTACATCATAAAACGTTGCGCACCCTATGAGCCTAGCTGCTACCTTAAGCAGGACTCCCCTAGATGCTCTCACAGCCTGTCTTGTTATAAAAGGTAAGTGTGATCTGTCATGTTGTTTTTACATGTTATGCGGTCTCTATTTTGACAATATCTTCATTTTTCATGTTATGTTGTTTTATATTGTCTGTGTGCTCTAACACACACAATCTTTTAAAAGGAAGTTGTTATTATTACGTTTTGGAATAATGCGTTCTCTATTAGAGAGAACCCAGTAACCTGTTATTCTTTGAGGATCCTCCAGGGCTGAACATAACCTAACAATCGCAGTCAGTCACAGGAAGTTGGTTATCAATTTGTTAAGTCAACCCAGGATTTCTTAATAAAGATCTGAATGCATGCACATGAAAGGGGCGTGTCTACTTCGTATGACCAATCGCAGACATGGACAAGTGAAATGACAGCATATTTCACAAGGAAGATCAAACTGTTATATTAGAAAATAGGAGGAGAACATACACATTATCCAGACTAAGACAAACACAGTTACAGCTGCTAAATGCGAAAAAAACAGCTGGTAAAACATTAATAGAATAATGTGTGGGAATGAAATAAATAACTCTGAGCCACGGGCTATGAATCTGTTCTTTACTGACAAGATCTGTAGAGAAGAAGCCTCTTGATGAGCGATGAAACGCTTCTCTAAATCACATGATGTAGCCTATATAATGAGCTTTAGTTTGACACAATTTCTGCACAGACTTTGAGGACACACTGTAGTGGAAACCTTTGCAATTACCAGTCAATAAACACAAATGCACCTAATATCGTACACCATGGCGAACAGAATGTGACGTGCATCTCCACGGCATCCTCTAAGAACGCTTATGTCATGATTAAAAGGAATTGATTGGTCAGTGGGAATAACTTTTAGACAGGTTGATCTCTTATCTCTAACTTAACCTGCTCCGGAGCAGGTTAGCCATGGTGGTTTCCACCGATAACAAGTGAATGAGCTTCATATGACCGGAAACGCTGAATTTACCCTGAAATTACCCCGATATAAGCAAATTTGGCTTCGAAGTACACTGGTCAGCTTCTTTGCTCCTGGTCATAGGTCCCCCAACTGTATTTTCCTTTCATTTGTCATCCATCTGTATTTTTGCTCCATGTACATTTTCTCACCAGTAAGCACTGGATTAAGTCTGTGTCACCCTCTTGGTATTTGGTTTATGTCAAGAACTCCATGTTTTGTGTATCTCCATCTGTTTTTACCTGGGTAGCCCTGCAGGCTGAAGGCTCTCCAGTCTCTGACAGGCTGTAATCCAACCCTGGCAGCATCTGTTTCACTCACTGCAACAAGGTCCAGTTTAGCTGGAATAACCTATCAATCACATGTGCACGCGCACACACACACACACACACACACACACACACACACACACACACACACACACACACACACACACACACACACACACACACACACACACACACACACACACACACACACACACACACACACACACACACACACACACACACACACACACTATTAAGAATGGCCTAACTTTGTCTCCAAATCATCCCCCTCTATGAAAGTTTCATTGTGTAGGTTCTAGGGACATCTAGTGGTAAATCTGAATATTGTAAACAGCTGAATGCCTTTCACTTCCCCCTCCTGAAGTGGCCTTCGTGTAATGTAAAACATTAAAACGAAATTATGAGTATTATATTACATTACTGTCGGTAGATTCCCCCATCTTCTACACACTACAACTTTAAGTTTCAACTGTGTAGACTTGCCAAACAATTCAGATAAAATGTTGACAAAGAAGCTGATTTATTTCTGATCATTTGAGAGACCAATGCAGAGGTTTGTTCTGTTGTTGCATTATACAAGACTACAATGTGAATCCAATACATCTTTTCCCACTGATATTGCAACCATTTGGGTAAAAAACACAATATATCTTACGTTCAGTGGCACTTGCAGTTGTTCATTCCTGTTTCAAATGCACTTCAAGACATCTGCTGAAAGATGGTTATAGCTTCTTTCATACTGTGTTACATTAGTAATCTATGTCCCATGGTTCTGCTAGCCTCCAAGATAAAAATGTTTGTTACTACAGTTATGTTGTGCTTGAGGTATAATGTCAGACAACTCATTCTGCTTCTACGTTGGGTTATTAATGGATGAGAGTACTTCTCCCACTGAGACCAACTTTGAGGTTGGGCTATTTTGTTTCCACAACATCTCTTATTTCAGTCCACTGAAAAGAGAACAGGTGTTAATCAAACATCAATACATCTGTTTGAGTCATTAAATTGACTACAACTACTACTACTATAATAATGACATTTGTCTAATATCCTGAGGCAGAAATCTTCACTAAAACAGTATCATTGTTACAGTCAGCAAACCTTCCAGTTTCAAGGTTGCCAAGGATGTTTTCATTCCTACCCATTTGTGAGCAATATTACACAAAAACTAAACGGACTTCCATTAAACTTGGTGGAAGGATATCGTTGGTATAGTTCATTAAGTTTTGTAGCTCCTTATGACACACAAACTGCTCTTCATCTCGGGATGGTGGTCGCAAAGAAACTTATTCTTCTGACTTGGAAGTCTACTTCTCCACCTTGCTTCACACACTGGCTTAACGAGATGTTCTCTGTTATTCAAATGGAAAAACTGCATCACCACAAAGGCAACACACAGAAAAGGTTTGAGAGAACATGGGGACCTGCTTTGGCGCAGTGCAATATTTCTTTAACTCCAAAAAAAAAAAAAACGTAACCTACCTGGCTACGATATAGTATATTGATCTGTTCACTTATTCGTTTTACCTGGTCCTATCTTTTAGATAGGGCTATCGTGAGAACATTCCCGAAAGACCATATATGTAAATGAGTAATCTGTCTGGCAGCTTGTTTTTATTTTGTTGTGTGTTGTTACCCTATGTTTTGTTTTTGTTTGTGAATTTGTATTATGTCTTGTCCACACTTTGTTATGTATCTGAAAATTGTAAATAAAGTATTAAAAAAAAAAAAATTTGTAGCAGATCCAGGAATTTTTCTCTTAATATAACATTGAGAGATGGTGATATTTTCAACATTTTCACAGGTTTCCCAGGGAATCATGCCTGGATCATGATGATAATAATCATTCAAACATAGGGAAAGAATATCTATAAGTGTGTGTAATTTGGTGCAAGTTGATTGGATTTAAGGGGACATGTGTACGCTCTACTGAGTGCCAGTTCCTATCTTTATTCTAGAGTTTTTTTTTTTTTTTATGAGGGCTTTGTTCATACATCACTCATAACCAAATCTCATAGAAATGTTATAACTAGCAAATAGTGATATATATTTAAAAGCTGTAGACAGTATAAACTAATTAACAGGTAAAAACCGTTGGCTCGAATATGTTAACATAATGAAACAAGACGTGTGAATTTAAGTTTATCCAATGTTCTGTAGGGGATATCCGTGTGATCCCAGTACAGTTTTATAAGATAATGCTTTTTTTAGTACAAGTAATGTTCGTCTTCAGGTTAGTTATGACCTGGGAGAGTTTCATGTGGAGACTGGTTAGGTTATTTACTCTGATCACTTATAATGCCTCGCCTTCACTTTCATTCTGATGGTTCCATGTTACAAACACACTCGCAGAACTGGAGTAACGTCCAGTGGCTGCTATTAGTTATAAATAACACCACTGGAGATGTGTCTACAAACTTGAATGTGCACGGTGAACAAACCTGTCACTCAGCGTCAACAACGTGCTTCTCGTAACATTCCACTCACCTTGTCACTCGGTACACCTCTTGAGAAGTCAATGACGTCGCTGAAATCTGGCGGTGGGTTTCTTCTCTTGTAGAACTTAAATATTTTACGAAATGCGTCTTCTCCACTCTCCACCATGGAGGCTGCCATCTTGGCCATGATGACGTAACTCGCCTTTCAACGCTATGCTTCAACGGGAATCTTCTTCTTCGGATTAAAAGAATAGACGCTTCAACGGCATAGTGCTGCCATCTAATGTTTGTTATTAAAGCTAAACAGTCTAACAATAATAATATATATATTTTTTTAGAGTCAGTGGATGCATGACGTATACGTTTTTGTCACGTGATATCACGTCATAGGTCAAAGGGAAATTTCAAGGACTCAACATGGCGGCGCCAGCTAAGAAAGTTTTCGAGGTCTTCGTGTCTAAAATACCTTGGACCGTAGCCAGCAGTGAGTTAATTCAGCTTTTTAATTTGTCTTTCAGATTTATTTGAAGCGATGAATGTGTCTGTAGTGGTCGTTCTTTATTGTGCTGCTGTGGTGTATCTTCAGCTATCAGCTCAAGCATGCGAGGAGGGTGATGTTTTAAAATTGAATCGCAGAGCCGCCTGCCTCTTGCCTCTAGAATACTAAAATACTCTGCACTCAGTTTCCACTTTATTCACCACACCCAGCTAAAACTGGTGGAATGCAATTCAAGGGTCTCTCATGAAGGTTAACATGCTGTACTGTGTCGTGTTTCAGAGATGATGTTTCAACCTTATCGTCAGTATGTGTACATTTATAATAAAAACTCCATAAAAAGCTGTAACATATGTAGGATGTGTTGTATAACACAACCTTAATCTTAGCCGGATTACACACACTGTAAAATCAGTGCATGAGAGACATATGCTCAGGTACATTTGTTTCAGAAGAAGTCGAGTAAAACTGAATTGTGCTTGATTACATGACGTGTGTGTTCTTTTTTCAGAGGAGATGAGAGAGTACTTTGTGCAGTTTGGCTCAGTGAAGAAGTGCCTTCTACCATTTGTAAGTTTTCACAGCATTGGGATGATTAAAAGTGTTTAATACTTAATTTTCTATTTATTAATTCCTACTCAAATGCTCATGTTCCGATTTTGTGAACAATGTTTTCCTTCCTGGCAGCCACTTTCTAAACAAAACCTTAACTTGCAAAAACTGAAGTTATTTGTCCTAATAAATTTAATATGTGGTTTCATTCTTACACTTGTGTTTCACTGTGTACTGTGTGTGGTACCAGGATAAAGAAACAGGCTTCCACAGAGGCTTCTGCTGGGTTGGATTCTCGACAGAGGAGGGACTGAACAATGCAATTGAGAAAGACCCACATATTCTGGAGGGAGCCAAGGTACAAGTAAAAACATCATCACCCACCATCGTCTTTGTTCTTGGCCCTGTGAAAACCTGGTATTAACATCCTTTCTAAGAGATCAAATCACATTTGGTTGTTCATGCTTGACATTAGAATGTCTCGTGTGACCACTTCTGATAGATTTTTACTCCTCCATTTTAGTCCCCCTACAAATCAACACGTATATCATTTCTGTTAGTGAAAACTAAGTTTAAAACTATGTTGCTTTTACCCAGAGAGAGGAAGGGAGTCGAGTCAGTGGGAGCTGATTGAATGATGCACTGTAAGCAGCTCTACTATTGAATAAGATTTTACCAATAAAAGAAAAAACTAAGAAATCCTTATGCAGTCTACGTCAACTGTACATCAGGACTCTACTTTATGAAGCCGTGCAGCTTCTCATCGGTCCTTCAAATATTTCACAATTAAAAACCTTCTGAAAACCATAAATGAATGTATTCAGTCCACAGGAACACTAGAGTGGTTTTACTTTAAAATGGTAAAGAAGGAAGTACTACATATATTCATGTTTTTGACATATTTTACAGAACAAAATTGAAACGGTAATGTGCGGTATGTGGTGAAAATAGGTGTAACCTACACACATCTCACACAGGTAGTGCTGGCCAAAATGAAAAGAAAGACATTCTGGGAAATACAGGCGCTTCTCACGCATCCAGTGTGGCCTCGGGTGTTAGTGTTTCTTCATATGTGACCCAAGAGATATTCACGTTCGCACTGCTACTACAGAGAATGTGGTCACGCGTGTCTCTGTCCTCTACATGTGGTTTGAATGACCAGATATGAAGACTCATTGAGTCTGAGTTCGTTCAGACTTGTACTTAGAGCTGCCCACTTGCGATCAAATTACTAAGGATGGATGTTAATAACAGGTGTGAACAGGCTCCTTTTCATGTCACTCATGTCTGCGTTTTATTAGAACAAAGCTTTTATATAATTTTTATAGTTTTATGATTTTGTTAAATACGTAGCTCACTGTATCTTTTATTAATCTTATATTAATATTCATTCTACTATTTTCAGTTTTTCACAAATTGCTTAACTTATGACTCTTTTAAATAAGTCCAAATGTTATTAATTTAAAGCACCCTTGGCCAAATATATGTTATACATTTATGCTCATTTGAAAATATGGACAGGAAATGTTGCATTCAAATGAAAGAAGCAATAATAAAGATTAGAAATATGAGTCAAATATATGCGAAAGTTTATTTTCTGTTTGCTCTATATCCTAATTGATTTGTTCTCTTGTTTGTTTCTAGCTCCAGGTTCAGAGGAACAGACGGCCATTTGCAGGGCAGAAATCCAACAAAGGCAGTGAACCTGAGTGAAGCTCTCTGGTGTTACTGTGTCAAAGACACAAAGACATGCTATTGTTTTTCTTTGTTTTCAAAAACTGTACAATTCTTTTCAGGCACTAAGGGAAGACTTAAAGCAGTACACCAGCATTGTTGTGTTTACTTTATATGTCAAAGTCTCTGTATTACACCCTCAGTAAATTTGGTTCTTAGGTTTGTTGTCATTGTTTTAATAAGTTTCCCAGTAGTATTGACTTTATTTATTCTCAGTCATGTTATTGTCAACAGTCGCTGGTTGATGGTAGCTGCTGAGATTATACATCATTCCACTGTAAGGCAATAAAAAGTGTTATACTCCATTGCGTGTTTTGTTCTTTGTTTATATGTTTGTATTTGTAATTCAGAATTGTATCTTGTATGAGTAATTTCATTCCACTGAGCATTGTGTGGGCTGAACAGGTGAAAGTTCCTGGCAGATCAAATCATCCTGTAAGTTTTAGCAGTTTAAGTCCTCCGTTGTTGTCCACTGACCTGGGTGTTAATTGGGATTTTCAAGAAATTAGGATTTTACTGACATGAGTTTTAAACTGTTAAATAAAATTGTTCCTATTTACTCCTCAGTTCATGCTGCTGCTGAGAAGAATAATGTAAAGGGAAATTACTTAATCTTCTTGATGTGTGGTCAATCCATGCATCAGAAACATGTATGGGTCTCCTGACTCGTTTTACGACTCAAGGTGCCTCTTTTAATATCTTAAGTTTGAGCATAGCTGAAAGGAATGCATATAAGTGAATATTTTACATTTATTTATTTTTTGATACTATTCATTTTTTTAACGTATTTATTTATAATATTTTGTCTTGGTCTTTTATCACAGTTACATTAGTTTTTTTTTTACTATCACTTTAGTTTAGAATTGACCGTAAATAAAGTCTCTTTGAAGAACAGCTGATCACCGTGTGGCGCGTGTTAAATACGTCATCGTTTTCGCCAGCTCGCTAGTTTTTAGTCTGCTAAACGGAGACAATCAAAGAACACGTTCGTGCTGTGATAAGTAAACCCTGACCCAATGATGGGCACCGTGAAGGTTGTCTCCATGTCAATCAGCGTATTTAGCGGGTGTGGTGGTTCATGTTGACAGAACGATATTCGTCCCCCTTGGAACTACGTTACCCAGAGTCCCTCGCTTTCACGTCGTAAACCGACGTAGAGGTCGAAACAAAACCGGCTAGAGAAAGTCAGACAACGCGTGTGGTGTAGACACTGGTGAGTTAGCTTTCTGTCTGTGTGGAGATGTGAGTGTATTTCCTATGACATGTGTCTTAAATTACACAAGGCTGCGTGTAGTTGTATAACAGAAGTGTTCTCGGTAACAGCCGCTGTAAACCGTACATCAACGTGTTTTCAAATGAGCTTTAACGTGAGACTCTCAAACCGTGAAGCAGCTCTTACACTACATGTTCCTTCCTGGGCTCTGCAGGAACACAGTTGTCACATAAGAGAGTGACAGGGGGAAGTTACTCTGAGTTTGTAACTGTCGACTTGAAAAGTGGCTTCGGTGATGTCAACTATGTAGTATTGTGTAATATAAGAACATTACATGTGTATCTGCCCAAACAGAACCTTGCCCAAACAGAACCTTTCACGGCAGCCATTTTGACATGAAACAGCATGTAAACAGAGGTGGTACTAACATAGCTGTATGTAAATAGAACAGAGACCAGTTACACTAGTGTTCACCTCCTGCTTCATGTCAATATGGCAACTTTTTTTAAGATGTCAGATATATAACATAGTCGGCTTATTTAAAGGGAAATTCCTCCAATTTCCAATTTCAGTTGGCTGGGCAATAATAAAATCAAGCGAGGTTTTGTGTCAGTGATGGCAGCTCCTCAGTTTGGGTTTGGAGACTATATTTTATGAACTGGAGACTCCTAGCTGCCAGTGAAGAATTATGGAAAATGATGTAATCGCTCTAATAAAAGTTAAGAAATTAGTTTCATCTCCACATACGTTTGTTTCTAGGGGAAAAAAATCGATTCTATATTGGTTTAGTAATCATCATGACAGCGCTGTCGCATCATCCAAAAAAAGACGTCAGGAGGGTTTTCAGCCTCTAAATGTTTTCAGTATTATTACAAATGTGCTGTGATCGCTAACAGAAACAGAACACATAAAGTACATTAAGTAACATGGGCTAGCATAGTATCAGACAATGCACATTCATATATGACAGTCAACAACTGCAGTACCAGTTAATAATAAGCAGTCAACTACAAAAACTACATAGTAGTGTAGGTGGGGAACATCATTTTCATACTCTTCCTTTTTAACATTGGAAAACTGTAAATGATTTGATTTATCTTGATTGGCCCTTTCACTTCGGAACTTCCCTCATACATACAGCTTTGAACACCAAGACTGAACTACTGTCTCTAGTCACGCGGCCTTACAGATATCGAAGCAGAGCTGTGGACTGTCTCACAAGCAACGATTTGAAGCGAAACGATGACAGTCTTCTAAACTAAAGTCAGAAAGTTTTCTGATGGGAACAGGTGACCAATGGCTCTGATACAAGATCTAGGAGGCTTTAAAAAAGGTCAACAAATTCAGATATTTCATTGGGAGATTTGTTATGGCATTAGTGACAGCAATAATAGTTGATTCCTTGAAGGATGCGTCCATAAATAGTCATTGTTTCAGATCTGGGAAATGAGGCTGTGCCATCACTAGATTTCTGTCCACATTAAAAAAAACAATGACACAATAAGTATTTCTCTCTATTTTGAGTAGTATGTCTTTAACCGGCAGCTGCATATTGGATCCTCAGTAGAAGTGGGGTAAGGACTGTGTGCACCACAAAGTGTGTGCTGGTGAGAAGAACCGCATGGCCAAAAACTTGCACAGCAGTTGGGTTCACTGTTGCTGGTTTACACTCAAATCAATGTGACGCATGAGTTCCGCATCCATCTTGTGTCTATCGGTGTTGACTTAACACTGAACATTAGCAGAGGCATTTGTCATAAACCAAGAGAACAGTAGAGGTCTGAATGCTTGACCACCACAGGGGGAAATAGTATATAATTTACTGAAAAGTCACTCTCCTTTGCTTTACATGTTTTCTACAGATGAAACATTGCGTTATAAACTCTTAAACACTTTGTGAACTTGCCCGACTCTTGTTGTTTTCCCTGCAGAGCCTCTGATGGCTGGTCGACTCCTCAAAGTCTCCTCTCTGGCTACTGTGGCATTTGCCTCGTCTGGGTTTTATCTGCATAGCAGACAGCTGGACCTCAATGACCTCAGTATCATCCGCTTTGGACGAGCCGCTGCCACTGTGAGTAATTTCACACCTCTGCCCCAACTGTCTTGATTTGGAGATTTTGGATTTGATGCACTTCCACAGTTTAGATGCTTAATGTGTTTGCCTTGATGCTTGATATGAATTTTACCACCCAGGGACCTGTATCATGAAGCAAGAGTAACGGATTAGCCAGTTTTTTAGCTATTATTGGCCTTAACTCAGGTTTTCAGGTGTCATGAAACGTAATCTGCATAATTAACCTGCTAATGATCATATTAAGATCAAAACCTGTCAACAGCCTGACCACCAGATCAGAAACTACTATAGCAGGGGTATTCAACTAAAATTGAAAGAGGTCCAGTTAGAGACAATTTCTTGAAGCAGAGGTGCGGAAAATTAGCCTGACGTTGTCATACTCACAATTCTAGTCAGAATGTGAGTCTGATACCGCTCCATTGGGCTGTGATTATGGGGCGTGTTTCAACCGAACCAGAAAAAAAAATGCCTCTTGTCTCAATTGGATAGACCTACAACCAATCAGAGCAACGTAGTATGTGACGTATGTTAAGCGACTCATTGTGAGTTATTTACTAACGCCGGGTTCACACCGGACGCTGAAGCGCAGCGCCAAGCCTTAAATAACAGCTGGCTCCCATCCACTCCCATGTTAAAACTTTGTGCTGGTCACACCGGACGCTGAAGCGCAGCGCCAAGCCTTAAATAACAGCTGGCTCCCACCATCCACTCCCATGTTAAACCTTTGTGCTGGTCACACCGGAGGCTGAAGCACCGCGCTGCGCCAAGGCTGCGTCGCGCCGTGCAGCGATCGTTTCGGCGTGGAGTCTATTTTTTGCGCTTGCTGCGAGTGTATCGCGCCAGGCACAGCCACACAAGCAGTGATAAAGATAAAAAGAGAGAGAGAGGGGGGGCTACGTATTCTCCACATAGGCTTGAGTGGAGAATACGTAATTTACCCTCGACACCCGACATTTAACGGAGCAAACAGCGGAGAAGTTCTTCAACATGGATGACATTAAATTAATAATTGAAGTGGAGAAGTGCAGTGAGTTGTATGATCCTCGGAACATGTTGTATAAAGACAACACCAAAAAAGACAAATGTTGGGATGATGTTGCTTAATGTTGGAGCAACAAGTAAGTATATGCTTTTATACTACTGGATCAACGGGTGATATTATTAGCGCTGCCCGGCGGTTCAGCGTCGCTTCAGCGTCCGGTGTGAACAGCCAAGCGCCGGCGCGATAGGGTTTAGCGGCGCGGCACTTTGGGGTCGCCTCCGCGTTCTCTGTTCCTCTTTCAGAATGAATGCTTTGTGGATGTCTTCTAAAACAGACTCAAATGCAGCATCTACACATCTCAGCTCTCCAGCGGCAGGCATTCAACCTAAGCGCACTTTGATGACGTGGTTGATTACGTTACCGTTGATCATCTGTCCATCATCGTATAAAGCCCGCCCTGACAATCTGATTGGCCCGGTCGATTTCGTACCGGGCATAATTTCTCCCCAACGGAGCGACTCCAGACCGAACTTCCCGACCTCAAATGTTGTGGGCGGGGCTAAGTTCGTCTGGCATCCAGGCTAGCGGAAAATCATAATGTCTAACTATTTAGTGTGATATATATATTAAAGTGGACTAGTAGTTGTATCAACATCTGATTGCAGATATGTATAATGTTCTCTCATTAACTAAATAAAAGTAGAGCTGCATTTCAAAAACGAGAAAATAAATCAAATATGAAATTTTGCTGTTCAAATAAAGGGCTTAACTTCAGAAATAAAATAAAGGGAGCTAAAGCTATAATTTCAATTTTTTTTGTTTCACATCTTGACTCAAAAGTCTCAACCAATTTTACAGATAATAAATCTAAACACATCTTAACAATTGAACAGTTTTAGAATCACTTTCTTCCCCTCTTATAACCTACTCCCCCACTCTTTTCGTCTGTTTCTCTCCCTTTCTCAGTCTCACTGCTTTTTCTCCACTTTCTCCGTCTCCCTCCTCTGTTTCTCTCATTTTCTCCGTCTCACTCCTCTGGTTCTCGCATTTTCTCCGTCTCACTCCTGTTTTTTCAACTTTCTCTGTCTCACTCCTCTGTTTCTCAACTTTCTCTGGCTCAATCGTCTGTATTTCTCCCTTTGTTTTCTCTAACTGTATCGCTATCTTTCTTTTTCTTTCTACTGTCTTTTCATGTGTAACTTGCCTCTAACTCTCTTATGTGTCTGAATTGTAGAGTCGCAATGTTAACCGCCCGGAATGCACAGACTTGATTGGCTGAGTAGTATCTCGTGGAATATCTTAACTGACATGCAATTGGTCTGTGCGTTTCCTAATCTGCTAAACCACTACCGTAAAGACTACAAAAGCTGCGCCGGTTCCAAATAGAAGGGCCCTGTCAGGTTTTAAATCATTAACTTCTGTTTTGGCTGTAGGTCAGGGGTCCGTACGGGACGGCTTCTGGGTCCGGAAGCCGACCAGGTCCGTCTGTTAGTGACTCTTGTTATATAGGTTCCTCCTGAGAGACAAACGATTTCAGTGAAGAAAAGTTTTTTTATAGATAAGAATTACTTACCTACCATTACCTTACCTGTTTACAGCTACGATAATGCAAATGAACACTCATTGATGTGTCTTGTCGGACTTTAGGTAGAGACTATTAACACAATGGAAAGTTAACCACACCCACAGAATAATGACTTGTGAAATTAGGCCCTGATCAGACTTGGGTATTAACATCCGTCCTTAGAGATCAGATCATACATGGTCAGCATTAAGTTGGTCTGTTTATACCTGGAATTTAAAATGTGTGCTGAATGTGTCTCCTGTGACTATTGTGATCAGATCTCACATCCCCGCTCTATATACAAACAAACATTTCATATCTGTTTGCTAAACACAAATTAAGCCAGACTGAGCTTACTGATGTGTCCGATGTCACTGTTTGTGTCTGTGTGTGTGGATGAGCGAGCAAGAGAGAGAGGTAGAGATGGGCTAAATTAATCTCATTCAGCTGTACTGTAAAGAAAGATTTTTACCAATCCAAGAAAAATATCAATCATAATATGGTAATCAGTGTCGATATCGAGATGGTGGCCACAAAACAAATTAGTGTATTTTCACTGTCGAGTGATTCAAAACTTTTAATTCATGTGAAACTGTTGCGTCAGCTGAGAAGAAAGTTTGAGTTATCGGATTGCAGGATGCATTTAGGTGTGTTCACATCGAACTAAATGCTGACCACTTGTCATTGGATCGCTCAGGACAGATATTGATACCTGGTCTGAATGTTTTCACATTATTGGAGCTTTACTGTTACTTGGCAAATGTTGCAGCATTTTGGAAGGATAGTAGGGCTGCTCGATTATGGAAAAAATCATAATCACAATAATTTTGGACAATATTGAAATCACGATTATTCAAACGATTACTTTTGAGTTTAAAAACATGATGCATTTATTCAGTATATCTCTCTAAAAAAATACTGAGAAGGTGTGAAAAGCCAGACGGCTGCGCGCTTGAGAATGGTGCGGCGCATCAGCGCCAGGTGTAAACCAGGCATTATCTGGTTCACTGAGTATCATCACTAATCTAACCCTCATGGCATTTTTCACATAAGAATAATTACTACTCACCTATGGCCAGGTGGATAGGTGACCGATACATAGGAGCCTCAACCATTACCCCAAATGCCAAATAAATCGTTTCAACTCGATTAAATTAGTTTGGAGATTGTTTGACCCAAATCACGATAAAAATCCAATTAATTGCACAGCCCCAAAAGATAGGCCTATTTAACCTTTTTCTTTAGACCTTTCTCAGACAGAATGGGTTTTATTTGCTTCTATGATTTGCAGCAGAAACACTCTGTCTTATCATGTAACTGCTTTTATTATTGTTATGTTTTCGGGTAGTCCCTCTGGCCGCATATCCATCCATCCATGTTTCTTGTGAACATGGAAGCTCATGTTAGGGAATTGTTTAAAACTTATGAAAATATCAAACAAAACATAGCAATTTTACTTCACAGCTTAGGATCTTCCACCCTTGGATCTGGTTGATTAAAATGTTTGTTCATTAAAATCGCCAGGAACTACAGTGCATCCGGAAAGTATTGACAACACTCCACTTTTTCCACATTTTGTTATGTTAAAGCCTTATTCCAAAATGGATTTATTTCATTTTTTCCCCTAAAAATTCTTAACACAATACCCCATAATGACAAATTGAAAAAAGTTAGTTGAAATTTCTTGCAAATTTCTTAAAAATAAAGAACAAAAATTTAACATGAACATAAGTATTCACAGCCTTTGCTCAATACTTTGTTGAAGCACCTTTGGCAGCAATTACAGCCTCAAGTCTTTTTGAGTATAGTGCTACAAGCTTGGCACATCTATTTTTGGGAAGTTTTCTTTGCATGCTTCTCAATTCATGTTGGATGGGGAGCGTCGGTGTACAGCCATTTTCAGATCTCTCCAGAGATGATCAATCTGGTTCAAGTCTGGGCTTTGGCTGGGCCACTCAAGGACCTTCACAGTTGTCCAAAACTCCAGGCGGGCTGTCATGTGCCTTTTACTGAGGAGTGGATTCCTTATGGCCACTCTACCATACAGGCCTGATTGGTGGAGTGCTGCAGAGATGGTTGTCCTTCTGGAAGGTTCTCCTCTCTTCACAGTGCAACGCAGGAGCTCTGTCAGTGTGACCATCGGGTTCTTGGTCACCTCCCTGACTAAGGCCCTTCTCCCCCGATCGCTGAGTTTGGCCCGGTGGCCAGCTATAGGAAGAGTCCTGGTGGTTCCAAGTTTCTTCCATTGATGGATAATTGAGGTCGCTGTGCTCATTGGGACCTTCAATGCTGCAGAGATTTTTCTGTACCCTTCCCCAGATCTGTGCCTCGATACAATCCTGTCTCGGTGGTCTACAGACAGTTCCTTGGACTTCATGGCTTGGTTTTTGCTCTGACATGCACTGTCAATTGTGGGACATATATATGGACGGTGTGTGCCTTTCCAAATCATGTCCATTCAACCGAATTTACCACAGGTGGACTCAAACCAAGTTGTAGAAACATCTCAAGGATGATCAGTGGATACAGGTGTCATGGCAACGCGTGTCATGGCAAAAGCTGTGAATACCTATGTACATGTGATCTTTTTGTTTTTTATGTTTAATAAATTAGCAAAAATTTCAAAAAAACGATTTCAAGTTATCATTATTGGGTATTTTGTGTATAATTTTGAGGAAAACATTTAATTGAATCTATTTTGGAATAGCGCTGTAACATAACAAAATGTGTAAAAAGTTAAGTGCTGTGAATACTTTCCGGATGCACTGTATAATCAAATGTGCAGGTCTTCCGAGCAATGTAGCAGTCAGACCACACAGTTGTCCTCTTCCCATTGTGGCACCTGTTGACAAATTATGTGATGACACAACTCTGCCCTGATTGGCTGAAGGCCTCACTGACACATGTCATAAATCTTTCTTCTTAGAAGGTCAGATCCGCTCTACGGCTGGTTGATGCCAAGGGGGTAGAGCGGTCATCCTCTAACCAGCAGGTCAGTGATACGATCGCAGACTTTCCCATCTACGATCGAATCACCGACCTTCTGGTTAGAGGGGGACCCCGAATTGCCCCTCATTGAAAAAGTGCCCATGATGCACTGTACTTGAACACATACTGAAATATTTTCATGTAGAGAGATAGAGATGTATACGTTTTTTTATCAAAGTATATGTAGTAGAAGATATGTTTTCCAATGATTCATAAATAAAAAAAGCCAAGAAGGACAAATGTTGATTCGATTTATTTGTATCTGTATTATTGTTCAGTACTCTCAAGTCTTTGGATTTCCAAGAAACTGAAATAAATTTATTTTCTCTAACAGTGCGTTTCTCAAAAAACACTCACCGGCCACTTTATTAGGTACACCTTGCTAGTACCTGGTTTGACCCGTTTTTGCCTTCAGAACTGCCTTATTCATCGTAGCATAGATTCAACAAGGTGTGGCGTCTAAACAATGCTCAATTGGTTCTAATAGGCCCAAAGTGTGCCCAGAAAAATATCCCCCACACCATTCCACCAGCACCACCAGCCTGAACCGTTGATACAAGGCAGGATGGATCCATGCTTTCATGTTGTTTACACCAAATTCTGACCCTACCATCTGAATGTTGCAGCTGAAATCGAGACTCATCAGACCAGGCAACATTTTTCCAATCTTCTATTTTCCAATTTAGGTGAGCCTGTGCGAATTGTAGCCTCAGTTTCCTGTTCTTAGCTGACAGGGGTGGCACCCGGTGTGGTCTTCTGCTGCTGTAGCTCATCTGCTTCCAGGTTCGATGTGTTGTGCATTCAGAGAAGGTATTCTGCATACCTTGGTTGTAACAAGTGAATATTTGAGTTACTATTGCCTTTCTATCATTCTCCTCTGACCTCTGACATCAACAAGGCATTTTGTCCACACAACTGCCGCTCACTGGAATTTTTCTCTTTTTCGGACCATTCTCTGTACCCCTAGAGATGGTTCTGCTTGAATAATCCCTATTATTTTGCACATTTGTGTTTATGTAAAATGTTCTTATGTACAGACTTTTTTTCTTATAAACAAAACAGATTTTACTTGCTCATACAATCATCCTGTGCCACTGTACTTTACTAAAGCATTTCATACAAACCATCACAGTGAAAAGTCGTATATACTCTTCATTTAATTTTTCTATTTCTTTATTCTAATGTCTACCCTTTTCTGGGATCTTCCCTGCATGAGTCGACCTCAGTCTGCCCTCCCCTTCTCTACTCTTCTCATCTCATCATATACCAACCCACTGTCCATCCCTTTACTGGCTATACTAGCCTCATGCACAGACTTTTACCTTTTACCACTTACATATTCTTATATATTTATATATATATATTTTGTTGTTTTTATATTTATATATATATCTGTTTATACTATCCACTCCAGCAGCACAAGAACACTTTCATACTAGACACTGACACAATCCGACATTGCATTCTGTACCATAGGGTCAGACCCGTTCATGTACCTGTATCTGCAATGTTCTACGTATGTATGTATGTATGTATGTATGTATGTATGTATGTCGGTTAAGTTTATAAGTTTATAAGCTACTGGATGACCTACATTTCCCACAGGATTAATAAAGTGTCCATCTATCTATCTATCTATCTAAAACACTGCGCTACGTTGTAATTTGCGGGAAAAACTTGTGTGTGTGTCCCCGCTAGTAGCTGTCCCTCTTCACAAACAAACTGATAATCACTTGGGATATTCCCCATCAGTTCCTCTATTCTAAAATGGTTATTAATCGATGATGTCAGATAATAACTCTGGATCGTTCTAGTCACTTTACCCCTGATGCCCTAACTGGGCGCATCACGTTACAGCCTGTGTAACAGGTTTAAACATGTGTCTCATATACTCTGGAGACAATCAAAGACAAGAAAAAGGCAGTTCTGTACGAGTCATAATAACCAACTGATCAGTGTTTATTGTTAGAGTGTAAAGTGAGCGCAGGTCAGAGTAGGAGGTGAAGAGGAGGAGGAAGCAGACTCCGAGAGACTCTGACACAGGACGACCAGACTTTTAATGAGCGTCTTCACTGAAGCAGCAGTGTTATAATTATTCAGTGGTGGAAACTAAACAATGAACGTAGCTGAAAACCTGATCATGTTCAATCACTGCATCGATGCAGAGTCGTCCACCTCTATGCAGGAGCCCAAACTTTAACACATGCGCTGCTCCTCCTATGTTCTGTGCTGTGGGGCGCTATGCTCATTATCATTGGCTGTGTGTATTGACGGTCAAAATATGGATGGAATGAGTTCTATCGACGTTATATTGACATGTTTTAAATTTCTATCAAGGAAAAGTTATATCGGGATAATATCTATCGTTTTATCGCCCAGCCCTATGAGGAGGTAATGTAATTTTAATCCAAAAGGTGAAAGATCAGCTTCTCTGTGACTTCTCAGGATACACATCAAGGTGACATTTTTGCAGGGAATTTTCGCTATATTTATTTTGAATTTCATGAACTACAGAAAATGTTGACAATATTTAAAGCGGCCAATAATGATTCTAACACTTATTGTAGCATTTCGTTAATTATTTGGATATTTTAATGTTGACTGTTTCTAGCTTCTTGCTCTGTTTATATTTAGGATTTTAACCTCACTACGGCTTACTCCCACAGTCCAATGACATACAGGTTAATTGGTGACTCCAATATTGCATTTGGTGTGAATGGTTGTTTGTCTTCATGGCAGCACTGTCTTAAGCCTGACGACCCATCCAAGGTGTATCCCGCCTCTCGCCCCAATGTTGGCTCCACACACCCCCCCCCGCAGAGGATAAATGGTATTGCTAATGGATGGGTTGGATGTTGAACCTTGCAATAAATCATTTTTTCTTGCCACTGTAATCTAATATGGAAGTTCCGCTTGAAGTGGAGAACTCAACATCGTATTGACCTTTCCAAGTAGAAGTATGATGGCAGGAAGTATTAATTGTCTCACTTCATCATGCCAAAAATCAAGTGGCTGCCCTAAGCCAGGCCTTTCCATTACTCTTTGTGCTCGCCTTAAATATGGAATGCGTATATCAATCTGCCTAAGCACATATTTAAAATTGTTTTCAACCGTTTTATTATACAAGCTTCATTGAACTAATAAGCATATTAAAAGCAGTAAGACCAGTTGGGTGGTTTAGCGGTTTCATCGTGGTCTCAGATTGAAGCTGAATCCAAATGTCCAGGTTTTCACCACAAGCTGCAGACTCCCTAAACTTTACAGGTGTGTGGAGGATTGTCCAAATAGACAATTATGCAAATGTTTTGTTGTATAAAGATACTTTCAGACATAAATTGAACTCTGCTTAATATCTGGACATTCTCCATGGCAGTGAATTTCAACCTTTTTTGAGCCGCGGCACATTTTTTACATTTACAAAATCCTGGGGCACACCACCAACCAAAATGACACTCTATGGACTAACACAGTACATATAATACATATAGTTAGTAATATAATTTCTAAATGTATTAAAAAGCACTATTTTAAATTATTTCAGCCCTTTCTTACTCTTACCTTTTAATGAGCACAAATTGAATCAGATTTATGAAACAATCTTTGATTTAACTAAACTTTATTTAACGGAGACATATTATACCCATTTTATCAAATTTGATATGGTTCCTTGGGGTCTTATTGAAATGTCTGTAACATATTTTGGTCAAAATACCACAAGGATCATTTAAAACAGGACCTTTTAACCCTGTCTAAAACAGATTGACCTGTTTTGAGTGCCAATAGTTACTCCCGCCGTTTACCCGCGCTTCATTGAATTTCTTCACTTTGACATTCAGAGCACTGGGCAGAAATCACATCGCGTCAACACCTACCGTGGGCCTTCGCGATGCTTTGTTTTAATTAAACAGTCGGATTCCCCTGGTCCGCACCAGTTCTAAGTCAGCTGCTAGGCGCCAGCCGAGGCGCAGCGCCGGAAGGGGCCCCCCGCGCGAACGGAGGGTTCCCCCAGCGGGCGCCGTAGCTGAGGTGATCCGCGAGAAGGGCCCGACACGCGTCCAGAGTCGCTGCCGCCGACCGCCGTACCCGGTCCCCTCCAACGGCCCGCCTTCCGCACCGGCGACGGACACCGCCCAGCGGTCCAAGAGAAAGAAAGCACCCCGCACCACTGACGCCGTGAGGCACAGCGGAATAGGACCTCCCCCCCAAAAAAAAACGTCGAGGCGTGCCGCACGCCGAGTCTCCGGCGGCGTGGAGAGGAGGGCGACTGCTCCCCCAGCCGCGGCACCTGCCCAGCGGTTTAACCACAAATACCAATGATATCGGTGAAGGTCAAGTCTATTACTGATGTGCAGAGGTCGGTAAACGAGGCAAATATCTGCCGCTACCGATGTTCGGCCGATACTTCGGTGCAACACTAGATATTAGATAATTTCCCACGGCACACCTGACGATCTCTCACGGCACACTGGTTGAAAATCACTGCTCCATGGTATGTGAGAAGGCAGTTGTACAAGTGAGAGACTTCTCTGAAGGCTCTCTGGCTAATCCCTTCGTAAAAAGTCAGGATAATGTGCGAACGACCCCATGTGAGACAGCAGCAGGAGATCCTCTGGGCAATTTGCCATAAGCAAGTGGGCGTGTTGATGACATTTCTAACACGGGCCAGACGCAAGACTGAAAGGAAATACGAATATCTCAGGATGAAAAATGTGGTGCAATACACGTAGAAGACACAGGCAAAAAATGTCGGGAGAGCTTTTGGTGATAAGGGTCGTTTGCAGGTATCGATGTGCTGTAAACAAGAATGTGTTTTCCGTAGCAGAATTAATACTATCTGTTCTGCCTCTGCCTGCTGCTCCACACCTCACATTGACTTAGTGCTAAAGAAGCTTTGTTTTCCATTATAACCAGCCTCATGATACCAGTTATTCAGAATAAAGAGGACACAATAGTGTTGGGCCAACTGAAGCAAGTATCCTAAGAGAGTTAGTCTCACTAGAATTTGCTTCATGATAGAGGCCCTGGGTGGGAAAGATATTCATAATTTTTTTTTATGTTCTTGCATTATACGTAACTTTTCACAATTTTCCCAAAGATAACAGCATTGTTATTGAATTTTTTTAATGTTTTCACAATTGTCACTGGAATCAGCTTAGAGTTGAAACTAGCTTCAGATAGGTGACTGGATATCTCGGTGTACAATAACATACCCAATTCGTATCCTAAGCATGCAGATGATTATTTCTGTAGCATTCCACAATGAGACTTGCAGTGTATTTGCTTTTGCACATTTTATGATGTTCTCTACATGTTGTGTTTTTTTGCAGACGGTGGTTATCAGCTACGACTATCTGACTGCTTTCCAACATGTGGAACACGGCACAGAGGAATACTGGGCGCTCAAGTCCAAGGTATATAAACACAATGTTTTTCCATAGGGAACTAAATCAGAGCAGAGAGAAGATGCAACCATTAATGACGTGATTCACAAAGCACTACAAGGTGAAAGAGTTTGCTGGCCTTGAAAACGACTGCAAATTCACTTAACAGGATCATATTTGAATGAGAAATCCTCCACGCAGGGGAAAAGGTAATAACAGTAAATGCCAGTTGATGTACAGTGAGTGATTTGTGCTGGTGTTTGTTTAAAGGCCACAGCTCAGTCAGGTTCACTCTTGAGACCGCTACTGCAAAGGTCAGAGACCACCTGCTTTGACAAAAAGTGCTCCTGCTGCAGCGAACCTTGAAGAGCATGGTTCAGCTTGGCTGTGTGTGTGTGTGTGTGTGTGTGTGTGTGTGTGTGTGTGTGTGTGTGTGTGTGTGTGTGTGTGTGTGTGTGTGTGTGTGTGTGTGTGTGTGTGTGTGTGTGTGTGTGTGTGTGTGTGTGTGTGTGTGTGTGTGTGTGTGTGTCACACAGACACCCTGTTCAGCCCCTCGGGCCCTGCTGGTCAAGCCTGGCTACACATGCTGATTAGAATTAATGCATGCTGCTGATTTAATACAGAGAGGAGGCATGCCACCTAATTATTATGAAGTCATAGAGGTGAGGCGACAGTACAGCGGCTCCTCACATGTTTAGCTTCTTTATGCTGCTGATTTTTCCTGCAGCATGACTTTTCTGTCTGTAAAGAGAGACAAAAGGTCACTGACAGACCATTTATTGAAATGGTTAAAGCTAAATCTAGACTTTATTTCAAGTATTGATTAATTATTATGACTCATGCTTTCATCATTTGCGATGTGACAGCATATAATTTCCACACAGTCAAAGTAAGTGGAATTGTGGGCCCTTGTCATTGTTAGGAAATAGTCCTACATTGCAAAGCTGCTCTCTTGGCTGATTGCTGCCATTGCTGTCATCGGAAGTAGTGGCCGAACGGACTGCGGTCTGGTTGAGAAGACATTGCGCTGGGACTCACTCACCTGTATCATGTTAGAAGTTGTCTTCACTGTGAGGAACGGATTTGTGTGGGATGCTGCATGCAGAGCGGATGATTAAGAACAAACACAAAATGTAAATATTTGGGCTGGCTGAAACATTTATCAATATTTGGCTGTTTCTATTTGTCCATGTTAAATACTAAGGATCTGATGCGGGGCTGTTATGGCTTTGGAGCGGTTGGAAGGCACATTTGTTTTGTAACTAATTACTGATGAGCCCTCCAGTGCAGACACACTATTTGTAACAAGTTTGAGATCTGGGGTGAATGTCTTCATGTGTATAATAACCACCTCTATAAAACATTGTCAATAAAAACTGACTCACATTACAACCTTGATGAGGGCTGGATTTATTACACAACTCTTGGATTATATAAAATTATACTAGGTTTTGACTGCAGGCTTTAAATATGAAAGCCTATGTGTCAAATGAAGTCATCGTGTCAGTGCCCTTCAACCTCCAGCTGTGTGTTTGTTTCTTGTCCTGAGGGACACATATGACTGCACAGTAAATGAGCTCTTGTTTCCGCATCTCATCGTCCTTGTTTTATGCGTGTCACCCCGTGTTAGTCTCGTAGCGGTGCCGCCAAGCTGCTTTCAGACTCTCATGAAAAGCTTCACTCAAAGGCCACTTAGGCAGCCACTCTTCCAGGCTCATCAAAGGCTGCCCAGAGAGAACTGAGGGGCCATTCACAGCCAATTAGAGTGTATCACAGAACGAGCACGGGAGAAGTCTGAAGTCTGCCAAATGAGCAGAGGAACATGACCTGCAATGATAGAACAGATGGACATCTTTTTGTCCCCCCCAGCCTCAGAAACACACCGTGGCTGCACAATACGCCAAACCCCCTTTTGTAATCTGTGCAAGAGCAAATACTTTCAGCTGATCTGATGTATGTTTTGCAGTTTCCTGTTATAAAAGCTAAGCTATTCAGGTTTTCCACTATGTTTTCACTCCGCTCTGGAAGCCTCTATGTTAGCCTATGTCTTTTTCCCTTCATTCAGGGAAGCAGGGGCACTCTCGTGGAGTGCTTACTTACACCAGCAGCTGTCATCTATTCTTGTTGATCCGGTGATGAAGTGTCTGTGTCTGCTGTTTTATTTTCTCATCTGTACTGGTACAACAGTCATTATTTAAAAAAGTGTAATTGTCATCTTTTCTTTATCGTGATTCAGTGTCGACATTTCTTCGTGAACTTTACACTGTTCTGTCTTTGCTAATTACTTTTTGTTTACTGACTTTTGTGCATGCCATCCTTGGGGTGATCTTGATATATAGTAGTGAGTGGTTGACTCCAGTGGTTTTGTTAGTTTGGTGCAGTGTTGCACGGTATCGCAATACTCGGCCATTAAAAACGTTACAATACCTAATTTTATTAGAATCGGGGGCGCACCGGCTGCGGAACGTCAGTGGAACATCACGTTACCTATTAATACATACCAGTACTATACAGTATGAAGCCGTGCATCTTCCGCTCCTGCAAATATTTCACAATAAAAACCTTTAAAAACAAATGAACGAATTCCGTCAACAGTAACTCTGGAGTGCTCTTATTTCAAAAGCTTATCCTATAGGAAGTGTGAGGGTGAGAATGAAGAGCACCCTTGTTTGTGTTTGAATATGAGCCCTATATTTCCTGTGTGCAAAACTTTCCACTCCATGCAGTTGAACCTGCAGTGCCTCCCTGTAGATGTGTTTTTTTTTCTTTCTCACTACAGCAGATGTCACATGTACATCTATAATAAGATGTTGTGTATTAACGTTACCAAGTTATGATCTTGAATGATCCAAACTTTAAACAAACAAGCCAACACTTAACAGATAAACTACAGTTTTATTGAGCATGGAAATAATGAGCATTAACGACATTGTAAGTCTTGCATTTCATGGTGAAGCCATGATAGCACCAAGGGCCTTGCCCCCTTTTCTGCCCTGAGGACCTGAGAAATATCTTTTCCAGGGCAAACATTCCAGCAGTCATTTATTGTGCGGAACCCTATTGTTGTTGACTCATTGATACATTTTTGCTGAGGGATTTTGAGCTCTGCTTAAGCCTTACTTTTTCTTCCAGCTGAAGAAGATACCTGACAACATTCTTGCAGACCGAATTTCTATCTCTCAGATAGAAATAACATAATTGTTAGTACTTCTTCTAATTAAAAGAACAATTTATTTAGTTAGAAATAGGATTATTATATCAGATTTAACCTGCATTAAATCACACCCCAAATCACCCACAATTTATTTAAATTTGTACACTGCTGTTTTACTGAAAACAGTGATTACAAAAACAGTTTAATATAATGAAATTATATTATATCACAACAATGTCCTCTTTGTGTTACTACTGTACTAATGGTTGTATCTTGTTAATAGCAGTTTTTTTATTGATATTTATTATAATTAAACTGCTCATACAAATGCAATACAATTGGCATTAGTTTGTTCCAGTGTGTAAGATTTAGATAAAAAAGGATCTTTTGACAGCAATTTAATATAAAATAATCCTAGTGATTGTTGTGCAATAGCAGTAGACTTGACGTTGGCTAATTATTAATAATCCTAAAACAGGATTATTAAAATAATAAAAAATATTTATAAAAAATAATTAAAAATGATAAAGCTATCAATTAAGAATAATAAAATAATTAATTAGAAATGATACAGTTATCAATTAAGAATAGTTAAATAATTAATGAAAACAATAAAATTATCAATTAAGAATAATACAATCTTTAGTTATTATTTATCGACGACGGGGCACCATCCTCGTAACAGGGGCCAACCGTTAATCTGTAAGGATCAGTCTCAGTTTATAAAAGTTCAATCAATGAACAATGACAGGTTCTAAGTTCCAGCACAGGCTATGCGTGCGTGCGTGCATGCGTTGAAGGAGGGGGGTCGATAATAATGAAATTAAGAGGGCCGAAAAAACCCTGGGGTTTGAAACTCAAAATGGTGGTGTAACCCACCAGATATAGTATCAAAATGGCTGACTTGCCTTATGATTTTAGAGCCCCAAAAAATTGCGGACGGGCCTTGTGATGTGAAATCAACGTGATATCATTAATTCTTGCCGTCAAACTGAAAGAACACATGCTTGAATAAAAATGTGGAAGGAAGCCCAAATGAAGTTGAAGAAGAACCAATATAAAGACTCAAATACTAAGATCATATCGAAGCACAAAAGTCTCACATGATAGTTTCCCAGTTGACACCTACTCTTCTTAATTTACTAAATAAAGGACCCAAGACCTTAAGACACAGAAGAAGGGTGCTCATTAGGCAGTGCACTAACTTTTTTCAAGGTATAGATAGATAGATAACCTTTATTTAGACAGGGTATAAACCAATTGAGAGCAGAGCTCTGTCTCTGTCACCTGTAATAAACCTTAGGGAACTGTGATATAAAGCATCCAGTGGTTTGAGAGTATGTGTAGCATCATGCATGTAAATCACACCTGCGTAGTCTAGCACTGATACAAATGTTGCCTGCACAATCTATTTGTGAATGTAAAACACTGCCTATTTCTATAAAAGAAACCCAATTTAGATTTCAACTTCTTCGATAGTTCATTAATGTGAGTTTTAAAAGATAGTTTGTCTTCCAGCCAGATACACAGATATCTATAATTTTGAACTCTTTAAATTCAACCCCTTTTTTCTACTGATATTTAAAATTATGGGGGGGTTGAAGAGCATGTAATTGGTCTTATCTGGATTTAATACTAGTCAGAGTTTAGCAAGAGCAATGTGATTTTGTAACGACAAGACACTATGTGATTTAGCCATTTAAAGGGAAGAGAAACTCTGCACTCTCTCTGGATAGCCCTTTTTTTTTTACCAGGACAGTACCAAACATGGGGGTTAGTTGTAATTCAGGGGAAGCATCCTAAAGTAGCTGGAGCAAGCCTATATCACAGAGCCTGTCAGGGATTAGCTGTCTTCAGCATATGCCACTTTAAAAATTGAAAATGTCCTTCCAAATACTCCTGAGCTTGGGGGAAGACCAGAAAAGATGACCCAAGGTCTCGTCACTCGTCTTACACTTATTACAGGGAACCGAGACAAAAGGTTACAATTCTAAATGTTTTTGTCGGCTGGTGGCTGAAACTAACATCAGTCCAGCACTGATTGGAAATACCTAGATCCCATACGACTCTTACACCCATACCTCATCCAAAACCTCTGCACATGTTCTTAATCTATATCTCCTTTATACCAAGATGTCACAGAAAAAAAAGACTGACAAGCTATCAGATCCACCAAGCCAGACTTAAAAGATGGCATTTTACCAAACCTCAAAATGTTTACTTTATCCAGTAATTTCACAAGCTTTTGGACAACAAAACTAATCAAGCATGACATGAACTTATACATACTTTTAAATCACAATAAAATATCAGGTATTTGAGGAGGTACAATATTGTACAGTTCTCATGCAGCTTCTGGCACTCAAGTGAACAGCATATATTGTTCTTGCTGGATATTTGCTTGTGAATCATGCAGTGGAGATGAAACCAGTGATAACTGTAGTTTTTCATTTCCACAGAGCACAACAATGTAGCTCTGTGAAACTGTTGTCTGCATACTCATGAGTCACACAAAAAAGTATTAGGTTCAGGCTTCTCAACTTTTAGTATCTCATTACAAGATATGCCAACAGATGACTATGAAAATATGGAAATTCAGTAATGGGTATGTCTCCTAGACAGAACTTCTGTCTTTAAGCAGAACCCATCCCATTTCCCTGCCACAAAGCAGTAATTTTTTTGGGACATGGGTATGGCTAGTGGCTCTATAATGCTTTCTATTAAAAAGCATTCTTGTAAAAAAAATGCATACTAAACATGGCGATTTGTGTATCATTTTATGCAAAGTTGGTCTCAGTCAAAGTGATGAAAAAAATGCAATTGGATGCTCAGGCGATTGATGTCTGATTGACAAAACATGCCATCTGCACTGTTCCCAATCAGGTTTCCATGTCGACTTCTATAATGGTGCAAATCTGTCTCCAGCTGGTATCATACAGAACATCAGCTTGTCCTCAAAACATTCCGCCATTTTGTCACTTCACTGCACTCACCGGCCATATGCATTTATCGCATCTTCCATACATGTACTTTTCTATTATACCAATGCATGCAGAATGTGTGAGTCAGCCATCATTCACACTCAAATGTGGTCATAGCTACTTAAAATAAGTTATTTTTCTGGTCTACATCTTGCAGACTCACATAAATGTGCATGGTTCGGATTCTGGTTATGAAGTCATTTGTAATATAAAATATGTAATGTTTAATGCATGAATTTTATCTTAAATAAATGCAAGGTTGGTATTTGCTATATTAAGATCCATAAACATGATCAAATATTACATTTTTGTTTGAATTTTGTATTTCTGTTTGCAATTATTGTTGAATAAACTCAGGTGAAATGCTTTCTCGATGCTGTATTTGACGATGGAATACAAAGAAATAGATTTTGTCTTGGTTTGTGAGGCAGATTGAAAGCAGCCTCATTAGGAGATGCCGGTACACTACAAGTCACAAGATTATTTTACAGATCGGGGTGAAAAGAGGAGGATAAGAGGAGAAGGAAAAGATTTTGAAATGGCAACAGCAAGCACAAACAGATGCTGATGTCTAATGATCGCCTTGCTTTCTCAGCTGCATGAGAAGAAGGCAAGAGCGTGGAGCTGATTTGGGGAAGCAGCCATTTTGAAGGTGGCTTGTTATGGCTGAGAAGAGGGAGAGAACAAAACGCTGATTCATTCGGCACATATGCACAGTATCATGCAATTCTCTTTCAGCACCACCCCAAGATTAGAGATAATGAGTTGTCTTTTACCCCTATTTTCATGAATGTGTCTGAGGTTGTCGTAGTAATATGAAAGCACAGCGGGGGAGAAAATCAAAGTCTCTGCCGGATTAGGGACTACTCACTAGAGGAAATATCTTCCCAGTGTCAGCTAAAGTGACTGAGTTCTACATTTTCATTTTCAATATCCATCATTTAGCTGATTTCCTTGTGAAATGTCGTAACAGTCGGAATTCTTCTTTTTGACTGTTCTCAGACCTCAGGTCACCCAGTTTTATGATTGTAAAATGTTCACCTATCGATAAATTGCAACATCATCATGATACTTATTGTTAATCTGGCTTCAGAAGTTGTACAGCTGTACGTAGGTAACTGGAATTGTTTGTGTTTCTTGAAGATGTTTCACCTCTCATCCAAGATGCTTCTTCAGTTCTAACTGACTAATGGGAGGTTTCAGGTATTTAACCTCTGGGTCTGTAGGGTACATGTCCACATGTAGGCTGCAGCGTAGCTTTGATGCAGAAGCATGAATTGGGCTTAAGTTGTTGAGCCACCCTGCTATTGTGTGAGTCATTAGGGTCTCCGGAGTTGGAGTTTGGTTGGGTGTTTCTTTGGGAAGGAGATTTTGAAAATCATCATAAGTGGCTGAAAGTCTGTGTCATAGAACACCTCTGTTAAGTTATCGTTTGTGTGATGTGTGGAATGTAATGAGAAGCATATCTGGGTTAAAGGTAAGAGACAGAGAGCCAGGAGGTCCCCTGAAGAACAATTCACCACCAGAACAGTAGGTGGCGCAACGGTTATTTAGCCTCTGGTGGAAACCAACAGGCTGTAGCGGCGAGCTACAAACATGCATCCTGCATGGTGTCCGTCATTGTTTCCGAGGTGTGCAAGGCATTGTGGACAGCTCTACAGCCAGACTACCTACCCTGTCCCTCAACCAGCCAGTGGACAGCGATAGCAGCGGACTTTTGGCGGCTCTGGATGAAACAGAAAGTGTGAGGTCCGGAAATGTGAGATTCCGGAAATGATGTAGCTCAGAAATGATGTTGTTAGCGGACCAATCACAGCCAAGGGGTATCCATAGGCTCTCCGACATTCCGACGTAGAGTAAGAAAATTCAGAGGTGTACGTAGAGCTCTCCGAGGGCTCTCTGAGGTGCTCAGAGAGGGGGTTCCACGTCGGAGAAGGTGTTCCCATGAGTCCGTCTCCGTCAAACCAGAGTAGCATCGGCCTTTAGAGCACCCTTAAATTGTCAGTTCATCTATGTTTCAACATTCACCTATCATGAGCACTGTCTAGTGAACAATATAATTAGAAAGTTGACGGAATTAGTTACCTCTGTAGGAGCAGACATCTAAAGAAAATGTGTTGCTTCCTTCGTACCTAAAAGAAGGTTTAAAAAATATCGGAATCCTACACAGCACCCGTTAGAGGTTTTCTAGGTATTCGAACTGGGAGGAGATCCTGGATTCCTAACTTTGGAGAGGTTTTATGTCTAATCTGGCTGATGGACCTCTTTAGGATGAGCTAAAAGATGTCTCTGTAAAGAGGAACATCTGGACTACCCTACTTCTCCTGCTGCCACCATGTACCTGCCCTAGATAAGTGGTCTTCAGATCCACTTGGTTCATAGTAACAGAGATCTGAACTATCACCTGAGTTTGAATGGATCCAAATTATATTCAAAGTTTGATTCAGTAAGGTGCTGTTCTAAACCAGGGGTCTGAGACCGTTTTTTTTGCAATATTTGATGGTTAAATGATGTGGCATCATGCTGCTGTCAGTGTTTGTTTTCTAACTCTATTGGGTCTCTTGGGGTCAGAGTCAGGTTCCTGGCATCTAAGTTTTTTTCAAACTATATTTGATCGTCCTTGGTCTAAATTCAAAAATGTATTTTGGAAAAATAACACGAATCCCATACCATATAGTTCTTCTCCTGGCCCTTATACTAGTTGGATTTGATTTGTAATAATTGCATAGGTTTGTCTATGAGCCGAATCCTGTATCAATCTGCCATGTCTGTAATATTTCCATATACTTTATATCTCTTGAGCCCTGCAACTTCCACTGACTTAGACTCTAGACACTATGGATAGCTGTTACAATTTGGGATTGATGGGGTTTTTCATGTGTCAAGTATTAGAGAGGCTCTTGTTCTTTTGGGTTACTTCCTTGAGCTCATTCAAAACAACTTTGCAAAGAGATGCAATAACTGTGTGGAATGTAAATTTGATCTACTCTGCATTTACAACCACAGTGCATTAAAAGTAGAGTCTGAAGCTGGATTTTTATTTTTGTAGAATTACGGTGCAGCATCCTGAGACCTCAGGATGTATTGTGAGCGTTTCCCCTTAAATGTGTCCATGCCTGGAGGCTGCACTGTTTGTTGCAACCTATGAACTAAAGTATTGCACACCATATTGACTAATGATTCTCAGAGCACAACCTGAAGCAAGTATTTTCTTTTGCATTTGGGCCTATAGGGTTGAGTAAGAGCGTTCGCCCTCTCATGAGAAAGATGGTTCTTAGTACATAAAATGTCAAATTGTCAGATTCAGATTTTCCTGAATACAACTGGAATTTGTTTTCTTGTTGCCAGCATTACAGGAAATATTGGGGTAACTGATCAATCTTCATATTATTCATTTTCAGTTTTACCTTAAATATTGCCTATAGTGGCAATATTGCAAAACTTGAATGGGATGGTTACTTATTCAGATTCATCTTAATCATGTTACAACGATGTGGTGTCTTTTTCTAAATACAAGTATTCGTAAAAGTGCTTTTTTTGCATCTGTAATGAGCATCAATTAGCACTAAGGCAACCATTCTTCTGAATCTGATGTAGGACTGGAATGCACTAAATCTTTCCACCAGCAGATGTCAGCACTGATTGCATCCCTCAGTTTATCACTACTGCTGTCTTCCCTTAGGAAAAAAAACGACAATGTTCCGCTCAGATAAGTGCCCAATGCCACTCGTCAACTTCTGGCTCTTCTCAGGGACACACTATGTAAATACTAGGGTGGAGCTAGAGAATTGTTGACCTCGAGGAGCTCATGGCACCAGCGTATCAGCAAAACGAGTCTGAGGTGGTAAAATCCTGTAGGGATATGAAGAATGGGGAACGTTTAACATTTGCTTCCCAGCTGTCTGCTGTAGTCAGATCACTGCTGACAAGCTGATCTCCAGCCCCAGCAGCAGCAACAGCAGCACAAATACTCACTGGTGTTGTCTCTGTGCCACTCAGGGCAAAGGAGTCAAACAGCAGCTGGTACCGCACCTCAGAGCATGAAGTTTAAATGCTGTATGTTTTTCAAGCAGTGTACACTCAAACATGATTTGTCATTAATAAAAAAAAAAATTGAGAACACTCTAGTATTTTTCATCATGTAAACACATTTTACTACTTTTCAACATGTTTTGCACAGATTTGGGCAAACGGTGCCAATAGCACAAGCTATCTGCAGTTTTTGCTACAGTACAGGTAAAAGTTAGAGATAAATATTTGCTGTTGAGTTGATCTGTAGCCTGTGTTTACATTATAAATAACTTCTGAAATTTAATGAAAGACAAAATATCTTTGCTATAAATAGCGAACAAATGTTGCATGCGTTAAAAAATTACTTTTTGGAATTTTCTTTGACCAAAAGCAAGACTGTTCAAAATGGTAATAGTCAACAATCTGATAAGGTTAGAAGTGTTAGTGAAAGGGCTTATGGAGTCCAAACAGGGGAATAATGATTCTGAAACAGAGACCAAAACCTTTATACAAACATTCACAATATTGCATCTGGTCCTGACACAGGATGAACGGACAGCAATACTGCAACCCAAAAATCACAAAGGAAGTTGGTTCAAGTTGTAAATATTATTAATCACTCTTATTCTGTTGTCTTCTATCTACATTTGTAACAAGACTATTTTGGTCCTGTTATGATGGAGTGATGATGCCTGCAGTAAATGTTTAATTAGGTCAAGATAGAAAACAACCCTATAATTTCAGACCCCTTGAGCAATGAGGGAACATTTGGGTCACCATCCCCGAAAAAAATAAAAAACTCTGAAATCAAGCTCTATTCCAATCATTGTTTAATTGCAGAGGTATTCTAAAGGCCTTCCAGATCACCCAAATCACCTCTGCTGTGGCTGGGCCAAAATCTCATGCTGAAAGGTTATATGCAGATAATGATCCTTATCGTCCCTTGTTACTGATACCTTTTCTCTGCCATAGTTGTACCATTACAAATTTAGGAATACTTTTCTTCAATGCAAAAAAATAACTGACACACTGGTGAACTGCCAGGTACTCTGTGGTCATCTAGACTTTGTTTTTTTAACGCAGCTGAATTAATTATACATAGTATTCTCATTTGCATTTTCACCATTTTTGTTTCTTAACAAGGAAGAAATAGAATAATTGATCATTAATTATGGATTTCATAAAAAAGTGTTATCCCTTCTGTTGGTGAACAGCCATTCATCTGTTGTGTTCCTCTCTTTGTGCCAATATAGTTAAACATGTGGTGCTATCATTGGAGTGGATCTGCAATATGTAATGGATATCTAGATTTAATGTGTCGATCTCCCAAATCCCCTACAAGCAGCTTGGAACTACATTTAGGTGCAACACTGGTCTTTATACATCACCATAGTTTCTGACTCTGTTACTAGCATTTCCATCCTCTAGTATTATTGTGGTGAACTGGGTAATTGCTTTTCTTGCCCTCGTGGGTTAGTGTGTGTTCCTCTGTTTGTACCGATACACCACACTGGTCTGGTTGCGTAATCGTAGTGTGGATTGATGAATATTTACCCTACTCCTAATCAGACATACAAACTGACATTCACAATAATATTACACTGATGAAAATATACTTGTAAGTTATTGGTTCATTTAATGCAATGATTATTAATATTATTATTATTATTATTATTATTATTATTATTATTATTATGCATTGTAAGACCCATGTAATAAATGCTCTCTTCTTGAAGTTTGTAATGATTAGTTTTAGTTTTTTAGAAGTGGACTCAACTCTATGATCCCAGCTTGTTTAACTCAGTGAAACCACACAAATCATTTGTCGTAAAGTCGTCATTTCATTTCAGCCTATTAATCATTTTAGCTTAGTCAGCAACAAGCCGTCACTGTGTCCTCTCCAAAACAGGTACTGAATGTTACTTCTGTAGCATGTGAGCAAACTTTCTAACATGCTCAGGCAGATCAGTCTGCAGACATGATCCTCCTCAGGAATTCAACAACAGCCGCATCGGGGGTGAAATATGATACATTTCCTCAAAATTTGTAAAACTCACAAAATAAAACACTGATGTTCAGAAAAGGAATTGGGCTGATTGCCAGGCTCATATGTTTTTAGTCTCAATATAATGAAAATGACAATGAAATAAACTTTGTGTCCAAATTTATGACAGAGTAGACCTCAGGGTGGCTTTTTCACTTTCAAAGTTTAGTGAAGTTATCAGATTTACATTTGTTAAGGCTTTTCGTAGTGAAAACTGGGCCAAATTATCTGCTGTCAGACGACACATTTTTTATGGAAGCCTCACAACCTCAGCCAGTTCCAGTACAATATCCATGGATTAATTGTTGCTGTGCTCAAAGAGCTAAATTAGTTTTTTTTCAGTTGAAATATATATTATTATGCCATTTTTACCAAACAGTAAACCAATCCCAATATTACCAAATGTTGGTTGCTTCACTTCAAATATGAGGGTTTGCTCTGCTCTGTTTCAGTCTTCTGCACTACACCTTCTTCCACAGCTGAAAAGGTAGATGGAAGTGTAGCGTATGAAATAATTCTAGACACTATGCAAACACATTAAAACAACGGAAGTCCTCCATCGTCCTTACTATATTGAATCAGTTTCTTCAAAATCAAATCACTGTCAGAAAGTGCCCACTGTAATAGAGTTGCAGCAGGTGTATATCCGTAATGTAAAAGAGTGAGACAAGCATCTCACGCTGTTTAAAAATCACAAGTTTCTGCAACATGGCACAATTACGCAACAAAAGGTGTAAACACTCATGAGAGTGACCACAGCCATTTGTGCAAACCAGTTGCAGCTAAACACATCATGGATGAGACGTTGGGGAATGTAGAATTAACAGGTGGAGTCAGGGTGGCTTCAGCAGTAATCGGTCATATTATTGTATAAACACGAAGTAAAACAAATGATGAGACATTGAGGAGAGAGAAAGGACACAAAATTCCAAATATGAAATATCATCAACCAAAAATGTTGACAGCTGGTGTTATTCTGTAATGCTTTTGCTGGCTCATTGATGTCTTTCAAGTGTAAAAAGTATAATTTCTTATTCAGCAGAGCCAGCAAGAGTTCACACTGTGCTTGAAATTGTAGAGGTGTGAATCTGCATCAAGTTGGTCTGATCAAGGTAATAGTTAAAGCTTATTTAAAACCAAAAACCCTCAGTACTTTATCTACCAGTCGGTCATTTGCAACAAGTGCTAGCTTTTGATATATTTTGCAATTTTTTTTTCAAGTTTCAAAATGTGATGGTGATGTGATACACCCACCTTCAATTGCTGTTTCTCCTGCTGAAACATTCATAACTCACTGTCGTTTGGCCTTTGCTTGTACGCCATTTTTGGCTTCTCTGGCATGCGCACTTTTAGTATGAGTCCTATGCACTGTTTTATAAATGAGGCCCCTGGACTTTAATTTAGATCGGCAGCAAATTTCACATACTCATAAATATCAGTTTCTCTCTAAATATGACTGACTTTTTTCATCATGATTCATGAATTATTGTCCGAGAAATCCTGGATGTGTTCTTCCCTGGTTCATGCCCCACTCTTCTGCAAAATTCCATCGTCTAATGACAAAACGTAAAGATAAGTCATAATAAGCAACTGGCACGGACGACGTGGGTATTTTGTGGAGGAGGACAGTCTTGCTGATCCTCACTGATTCCCAGTATCCACCTGGTCGTGGCAGAGAACGTTTCTGTTGTTCATGTGGCACTAAGACACAATTACTGAAGCATGATAATGAAATGAACTGAGGCTTGCAGTCAAACATCACCACCCAACACCAGCACATCTCACTCTCTCGTCCGTTCTTCATTTCTTTTACTTATTACCACATTTGAGACTGACTCCCACATCCTTGCTATGCTTTTCACATCACAGTGAGAGAAAACGGCAGCATCTCAGGAGCAAAGTAAGGGCCTGTGCCTACTGCCGGCTGCAAGAGATAACAAATAGCTGCTATTTTTCCTACCTTGTTGTATTGCTGTTGGCCTTTGTTAAAATAAATTACATTTAAAACACGGCACAACAGAACTGTGAGAAACATTCAGTATCATTATTAAACGCTGAAGAATTTTTTTGTGAATGCCTTTGCTCCTCAACACCTCAAGCTTCGTTGCTTTAATACTTGCTAGTAGACGAGGCCTCTTGACAACACAGGCTTAAATCTGCTCACAAACATGCACATCCACATATAGGACGTGACAGGCGGCAAGATGAGCCTCAGTGAGCTGAATAACGAGCTAATCACGAGCAGCCCAATAATAAATAGTCCTTGTTCATAGTCCTCTAATCCCAGTCATTTAGCAGTGGTGTGGCAGTAGAATCAATTACTGCAGCTGGGCTCCCAGTATAGGGCCCTGCTCTCTGTTCTGCTGTCCAGCTGCACACAACACACTCACAGCTTGGACCCGCTACACAATGAGACACAATTATAAATCTACTGTTGTATATTGCTTTGCATTCATGATATAAATTATCTAAAGACATATGCATTATCCACAAGACAAGGACGCCATACATTATGACTTTATAAAGATACTAGACAGAAGAGGATACATAATTAAAGCATGTACAAAAAAAGTCTTATAAGACAAACTTATTGTGATAACGCTTGCTGAAATCCTTTCCTACATATTGCACACAGGAGTGGTGTTGATCTTCTCTCCCAGTGCATATTGTCCAAAGTGTTGGATTGTTCCTAATAATAAAAAGAAAGTACAGGAAAACATTAACAATTATTGGAGCCCCAGATCAGCTTAAGTCTGGCCTATTGTTCACATTAAACCAAATATAATGGAGGCCTACATACATTATTTATAAACCTCTCCCCATGGGTCTGAGTTTCAGCTGATACTCAGTCGCCGAAAGGAATGTCTTCCCTATGTCTACAAACCATCTAATTTGATGTGAACAAAGCATAATGAAATATGGTATCCAGGTGCATGATTGGAATCATTGGAGTCAATGTTTTTCGAACAAAAAATAAACTATATAGACAAAGGTATTGGGACACCTACAAATCATACCTACAGCAGCTTTTATGACATCCCATTCTAAATCAATAGGCATTAATATGGAGTTGGTCCCCTCTTTGCAGCAATGAAAGCTTCCACTCTTCTGGGAAGGCTTTCTGCAAGATTTTTGGGGAATGTTAGTGGGAATTTTTGCCCATTCATTCAGAAGATTATTTGTGAGGTCAGACACTCATGTTGGACATGAGGACATAGCTCGCAATCTCCGTTCTAGTTCATCCCAATAGTGTTTGATGGGGTAGAGATCAGGGCTCTGTGCGGGCCACTCAGGTTCTTCCACAGCAAACTCACCCAACCATGCTTTTATGGACCTTGCTTTATGCACTGAGTACAGGCATGCTGGAACAGAAAAGGGCCTTCCCCAATATGTTCCACAAAGTTGGAAGCATATCATTTTCCAAAAGTTCTTTGTAAGCTTAAGCACTAAAATCTCCCTTCACTGGAACTAAGGGACCCAGTCCAACCAATGGCAATGTAACTGAATGAAACCCCTGAATTTGACGATTAAGAGGTGTTTCCCAATACTTTTGTCCATATAGTGTAAGTCAGAATATCACAGCCTCTGCTATACAGATGTTGATTTATTTTACTCCCTCCCTTGTAAGTCCCCTGACCCAATGAACCTATTTAAATACATATTGACTTTAATAAAAGGTCCTAACCCCCCCACCCCTCCTCAAAAACGTGTCACGGCATGCTTATGTAAAGTGCTTTTTAGACAAAAGTGTAAAAAAAAAACATAATGACAATAACAATAATGATATTATATACATTTTATAGACACACATAAGCCAGTCACATTGGACGTATCTATTGATCACACAGACATATTAACAATACTGCAATAGCATAAAAACAATTCATAATCATTTATTTGTCTGGTAAAAAGTATTTTATTAGCATTTTGGTTGAGTTCATTGAACCTGTCTGCCTGCCTCTCTGTCTGTCTTTCTGTCTACAGTGAGAATCAGTGGAATTGATTTCAGAATTGTGTGGACTCTGCTGGCTTTATGTCTCTGCCTCTCCCTGCAACACTTGCACACAATCAGAGAGCACAAAGGGAGAGGAGGAGCGATTCCTAGAAAACAATTTGCCATCTGTGCTTAATGGCATCGGAAGGCTGTCCACCGACCTGCACCGCAGGGAATTGGCCCCAGGGCCAATGCTTTAATTACATACATAGAGACAGAGTGAGTTACAGAGAAACAAAAAACAAGAGCACAAAACTGTTTCAAAGCGGTGAACTTTGAAACAGTTTTTCACTAAACAGTAGCACTTTTTCATAAACTGAGAAAGATATTTACCGTTTGAAGCTGTGAACAATGGGCCAAATTGTTTCCAAATAGGGGGGGACGAGCTTAACTTTGTGTATTACAGCCTGGACATTTTGACAGCTTGTGTTTTTATTTATTGGGAAATGCGATTATTTCACTGTGACTATCAATCTGATAATGAACCACTGAGGCAAGAAGAGACGACCGTCACACCCATCTTTTCCCCTCTTATCAGCAGAGTATATTTATTAGACTGGTGATGCAAAATCATATAACACTGGGTTTAAATCAAAGTGTCTTAAATCTTAATATGATGTTATACAGATAGGAGATACCTGAAATGAGAATGAGAAGTAGAAGTTGAGCCATGCTCAGTCTTTTCTGCCAGGCAACCCTGAACCCAGAGTCCTGTGTGTTTGCTCTTCCACAGTGTCACAGTTGACAGGTATGTGTTTGTTAAACATTGCATATAAAATGAAAGATCAAAGTCTAAAGCAATTATTGTGTATTAATTGCATTTCTACATCTTATTTCAGTACAGCGTTATAGTCATTTAAATAGTCGGTGGGAAAATTATGTATTGCTCCATTAGTCGGTAAGTTGTTGCACTATGTGGGGATCACAATGGATTTTGCCCAGTGCTTTGGTGGGTCATTTTTGGAATTGGAATTCAAAATCTAAATCAGCCACAAACTAAAAGGATTACTCACTCCCAATCTTGAACCGATTCTGGAATGTAGCCTTTAAATCAGTTGCAAATAATAATACTAGACAACAACTACTAGATGTTGTTAAAGATTTTGTTCCCTCACCTACTTATTGCAAAATATTTGCCATGCACCTGAATTTCAGCCATAACTGCCAGCTTCACTGGTGTGTCATAGTGGTTTAGATTTTGTCTTTGATGCTGTCGAGATGATTTTCTTGGATTGGCTTTTGGTTGTCATCAAATTTCCTCTGGAGTTTATTGGCGGGTGGAACTAACATTTCTATGTAAGTTGCTGCTAATGGGCAGGGCTGGGGCCCAGAAAGGCAGAGTTGGTGCTGTGATCAGGCGCTTTCATTATACTGACTTGAGACATGTGACAACTTAATCCAAAATCATTGAAACAAGTTGCCCCAAACTCCCATGTTTTCTAATGTTAGCTATATCTTAAAATTAGTTCTAAGCAAGAATTTAGCAAGGGTATACCAAGATACTTCATTCTCTCCTTTACCAAGTCCAAATTAATATTCGTTAAATATTTTAATGAGAAGGAGATTATAACAAAAAGTGTCAATGAAGTGTTTTTAACTTTTGAATATGAAAAATGGTAAATCGGTGGTCCCCTCAGTGAACTATGGCCAAGTCAGGAGGGTCTAAATTAATCTCATGCAGCTGTGAAAAAAGATTTTACCAATTTAAATCAAGTATCGATAATTATGTTGTGATCAGTGTTGATACTGTGTCGGTGGTCACAAAAAAAACTATAAGAAGAGAACAAATATATTTGATCATAGTGAAACTACAGCAGGTCAGGGGACGTGTAGGAGCATATGCATTAAATCTGATAAAAGAATTAGGTCATATGTGGCCTAGACCACCTCCGAATGTGGTCTGCTTTGATCAGATCTTTATATTCTCTGAATGTGTTCACACCTGTACTTAGAGCTGTCCACTTGTGATCGGGACACAAAAAACCCATGTTAATGCCAGGTGTGCACAGGCCAAATGTGCCTTGCTTTTCCCAGACCGGATATGACATCAGACCAAGCAGATACACAAATCTAGTATTCTACTTGTAAGCATCGCCCTCCAGAGGTTAAGATGTCAACAATGTGCCAAATTACCCATGTGACAAGATGCCCGGTCTCCCTAATGTGGATGACCATAAAGGCCTTTGAGAGTGTGTAATGAATTACTCTTATTTATAGTTCTTCACGTTTTTTTAAGATAGTGTAAGTATAGTAAATTAGGCCAGAGATGGATTAAAGAGTTTGATTAGAGATGTTTTTCACCACAGTAAACATGGCCTGCCTTAAAGTAACCATGTTACGGTGTTTAATAAACTGATTTGTTAACTGTCATTATCAGGGTAGAGGATTAACAAAACCTAATTTATCAGGTTTCTTCTGAATAACGTTCATTGTTTTGAGAAAGAACTATAGTGAAGCAGCTGGATGAATTGAGAGATTATTACATTTTGTTTTAAATAATCCACCTAGTCCTACTAAAACTGAAACTTGCACGAAATTGCCTGTAGAGATAAAAATAAGTAAAGCCTTGTTTTTTGTAATTTATTACCTGTGTAATCTGATTCCTCTGAAGAACCTTGTTACTTATACAGTTAAAAGCTTTGATGTGGGTGTTTGCACTTACCCAATGGCTCATAATGTATGAGTCAGCCTTTGATTTCAAGTAGATATTCGTCAAAATGAGTCAGTGTTCTAATGCCAATCTTACCATTTATAAAGTACAACTCTGTGTCCATCCACAGATTCCAAAAAGTATTTATGTTTTGTTAATTATGTTATGGTTTCTCTTTGCTGACACCACACCAGAGAACAACTTTTTTCAATTGTTTTCTCATGGAGGCAGACGACTGACATTCTTATCTCTCTGTTATTTATTTAGACAATGACTATCATCAAGATAATCTCTGATCCATAATGTAGTCCAGAGGCTACAATGTGATGGGTCAGATCTCTCTCTTATCCGACCATTGAATGAGCATGATCATCATTTTGATATATAGATAGCTGCAACGTTTAACTACTTACATTTGTATAATAACAGCATTTCAAGGTTTCCTTCTTTCCTTTCCTTCTCCACTTTCACCTTGCTCTATCCGACTGTCTCCTCTTTCTAGCTGTCATTCCCTCGTTCTTCCACCTTCTAGCATCCATTACACCACACACACATACACACACCTCCAGCCTTCTATTTAACGTCCTTGCCAACTGTGTGAAGAGGATGAGTGGAGAGATACCCAGAGGCATTCTGCACTGAGCTCCTGTGTCTCTGTGATGTACCACAAATTAACCCCCGTGTCTAATTCACTAACGGTCCATTTGATTGGATGCTGCGCGTGTGGAGATGGTGGGTGGTGGCCATCGTCAGCCTATCCCAGAGCAACAGTCCCTCTCAGGCTGTCAGTGAGCACCATTGCCATGGTGATGTCATCCTCAAGCTGTGAGCCCACCTCCATTGGACAAAGCATACTGATTACTGAAGGAGAGGGGAGAGAGAGCAGTGATGATGAATCTGATGATTAGGCTACAAGCCGTGGACAAACTGATGCCAGATATCCATTCTGATCCGAGCCTATAATCAGCTCACATACACAGTCTGCCAGAAATAGATCTGACGTGACTACAGGTGATGTGGCTGTCTGGAGGCAGAGGCTGTGCTTAGTTCAAATCATTGATTTGTTAATTGGACTGAGAAATTATACAACACAGTCAAGACACAATAATTGATGAGTTTATTTTTCTCTTTTGTCAGCGATATATTTTACACATACAAAAGAACACTTGCTAATATGCAATACAACTGTTTTGCAGTTGTACATTTAAAGCACAGCATTAATAATGTCACCATATTGTTTTTATCACAATTATGACCGCACTGTGCCAGTGAGGTTTAAAGTTAAGGCTTTCAGTGTGTGTTTTAGTATTTAGTGTGTGTATTTCCAGTTCAAATGTCAAAATATATGAGAATCCTACATATTTCTCCAATTAACGGGGGGAAATACGTAGGATTCAAGTGAGAATTATCAACATTAAGTTGATTCTGACACTTTTTTTATAAACTCACCAGCATTGTGAGATCAATTTTGAAAACGGTTAATCTCAGAAGTAATTTTTTCCATATGCGGCCAATTATAAAAAAAATTTGAATTTGAATTACCCATGCCTCAAATAGTCAGATTGACTTGATTTAAAATAGTCTCCTTTATTGTTTCGTTGTTAATTAATTAATACATTTTTATTATTTGGTTGTTTAGATATACAAAAAGTCTGTTTTATTATGGAAGTTGGGTAGTCCCAGTTTAAATCCCATTTTTTTTTTTGTATAAATAACTACCTCAGCAATCATTTAAGTTTCGTGCGAGTCAAAGCATTTGCGTATAATGCTCCATATGGTCCAGCACAGAGGAGGTGGCTTAAATGTTTTTTCCTCGAGGAAAAGGCTCATCTGGTAATCTCTGGTGACTTGTTTCTGTCATTGCGTTGTCATCAGTGCCCAGATGACACTCATGTCAAAATGTCCTATGGGAGTTTGTGTGTGTGTTGTGTGTGTAGTGGGGTTACAGAGGTTAAGGGGAGCTAATTTCACGGCTTTTTATTTCCACTGGTCTCAGGAGAGGAGCTCTCTAAGCATTATCACTTCCAGCTGGTTCAAGTAGAGCAGACGGGACAGGACCATCACACACCATCACCTCAGACACAGTCTCATCTGATTATTACCCTCATTTGGTTATGTATATATATTGTATTTAAGTGGGCATTGGGTACAGAGTTACAAAAACAAATATGTATTTGTGGGTTTTGTTCCATATGTCCGATTTAAACCAGCTGGAAGTGAAAATGCTGAAATGCTCTTCTAAGACTATATATATATTAGGGCTGTGAAATGATTAAAATTTTTAATCAAATTAATCACAGGTTTCTATGGATTAATCATGATTAATCACATTACCGATTTTTTCGGAATATTTTTGTGAAAACAAGATTTATGACATTTAACTTTTCTTTTGTGCTGCAACTCAGCAGTTCTTCAGCAGTTATCATTGCTTTTCCATATGGAACATTAATATAATCTTCATCCTAAAAAGAATTCGGGTTCCTTAGCCATTGTGTGGTTGAATAAAACTTTTTTTTTTAAATTAAACAGAAATTATTTGAGCTTCTTAGCCATAGGATGGTTGACATTTTTTATATTTTTTGTCACACAACCATTAACCACACCATGATACAATCTAATGCCTCTAAAGGCCCTCTTAGCTACTCGGTCTTTAGCCAGTTGGTGAGGCAAACTAACTTGTTCAAATTCTCTGACAGTAAAGCTGACCGCTTCTTTTGCACAATGTGTCCAGCGAGTGAGTCTGGTTTGGCGCATTCCACTTGAACGCCCCTCGCCAACCAACACATGCTTCGCGTTGCGGTGGTTAGGCGGGTATTGCTACGGTGAAACGATAACGTCTTCTCGCAGAGTGTGCATATCACCTTGGTTTTACTGAATGTTCGATCTTTGTTTTTTTGGAACACGATCTTCCCGTCCAGAAGGTCCTCAGGTTCATCAGAATTATCCATGTTGTTTGTTTGTTTGAATGGCAGCTGCTGTCTGACTGCATTAGAGCGGCGACTAGTGCAGAGGCGGCGGAATTGGAAGGTCCTTCTGCGCATGCGTTAAATGCGTTAAAAAAAAACAACGAATTAATCCTGTAATTTAATCATAACGCGTTAACGCGTTATTTTTCACAGCTCTAATATATATATAGTATAGTATATTTATATATATATATGCCATATCACTTCAGTCACTGTTGTTAAGTAGCCAGTTGAGCAGTGTTTTTTATATATATATATATATATAACCCTGCTCAACTATATATAGTTGAGCAATGACTGAAGTGACATGTGCATTTACATTAGTGGGAAAACCGTCCATAAGCAGGTTGATAAGTTGTGGTAATTGGGACTACACATGTTTGTGATAATGATGCTTTTGAATATGTAAGGAAAAACAGAAGACCAACTCTTCATCAGACGACTGAGAATGCCAACATAGAGTGTGGCCTTACAACAGTGTCAAATTAGAGAAAACCTTTCGTCCTTAACTTCCTTAGGTGACATAAAATCATTAACTCCCAAAGAATTTACATCCATTATATGCCAGGTCACTACAGCTGCCCACCGCTGCAAAATTATTGCCGCCCCTGCTTCAGGATTGCACCAGATGAAGATTAAAAGCATAGCATTTTTTAGCTGTGCCGTATTAACCTGCCATAAGCGCTCCCTCCTCACTGCCCAGCTGACCAACGTTCACTTTACACGGTAATAATAAACACGAACACCAATCCGAAGTTACTACAGCTATACAGTACTTGAAGTAGGGCTGCTCGATTATGTAAAAAATCATAATCACGATTATTTTGGACATTATCAAAATCACGATTATTCAAACGATTTTGTGCTCTTATTCTGAAGTCTATGCTTTATTCTTTAAATGACTGGAGCGTGCGCAATAAAGTGAATCACTTCCGGTTCAGGTAAACACCGATGACGGCTGCGTGTGTTATTCCTCCGTGAAACCAGGATATCGGTGCCCGGTTATTCAAACCCTTAAGGATGGCAACCCTAACACTCTCTGACCGGCTGACCGGCGCGGAGAAATGCGAGACCGGTCTGACAGGTCTGAACAGCCAGGCGGGAGAGCGCTTGAATAGCGGTGTGCGGCGCGGCCGCTACATGGTGTGCTGCTGCTCGAACTTTTTCAACCCTTTTTGTCGATGAAACGGGGCTGCCCTCCCTGCTTTTCCACTCGCGCTGTTTTTTTTCAAAGCTTGCCCCCCACACACAACTCGCCTCCTTCACTTTACGGCTGCTTGATTTAGTGCCAGTCAGCTGGGCCACTGAATGCTTTGGGGGAGGGACTGAATTGTGCATTCGCACAAATAATCGTTTCAACTCGATTATAGTAGTTTGGAGATTATTTGACCCAATAATCGAAATCACGATTAAATTTCGAATAATCGAGCAGCCCTAACTTGAAGTTCACTTTGTTTTTATTTAATTTCCTCTAGTATTTATTAGACGCAAATGTACACATTGTACGGTGGCCCCGAGAGCTCAACGCACAGCAACTTAAGAAAACACATGCAAGTGGACTAAACACAAACAAAATAAGAAAACATCTTCATCAATTTCACAACATAACACATTACAGAAACGCGCAGCAAATACAGAAACGCGCAGAGAAAGGGAGGAGAAACGACAACGGAAGTGTTTCTAGAGGACTCCTAAAAGTGATGGACACTGTTGCCACAGGAGACACAAAAACTTCCATTACATCAAACAAATTTGGTTCCAAACAGGGGTTGGCAACCCGCGGCTCTGGAGCTGAATGCGGCTCTTCAGTGGCTCCCATGGTGTAGGGCATATTTTTCGCTAACGGTGAACTTAACAAATCAGTTTTCAGATGATGAACATGAACGTAACAATGAACGTGAGTGAATGTCACGTTCATTTTTTAAATCATCATCGTATCAGGCCATCATGAAATACCAGGAGCGGGCATGTGTCTGTTTGCGTGTGTGTGCGCTCCCAAATAGCGCACACACATCGGCCCCGGGGCTCCGACCTCGCCCACACACTCGGAGACACACCGCTCGGAATTTCGAGTTAAGCTAATTTTCCAAGATCACTGACGGACACCGACTTTAACAACTCCAAACTGCAACAGCAACAACAAGCGGACGTGTCCATCACTTTTAGGAGTCCTCTGCAAACACTTCCGATGTCGTTTTCTCTATTTGCTGCCCGTTTCTGTATTTGCAGCGTCTTTCTGTAATGCAATTTTGGCACGCGGTTCATCTGCCACACACAACTCGAGAGGTAACATGACACGCACAGCCAGGACATCAGGAATAAAGTGACCGGAACGATGCAGGTTCATCATCCAACATCATCGACCAATAACTTAAATGATCGTCAGTTTTTGTGAGGAGCAAAAGCACTCACACACACTCTTGCAGACAGGAGTGAAGTTATTTTCTGCTCACTCAGGCAGTGTAGACACACTTATCTGTTCAAATTGGTGCCGAAATTATGTATTTTTTGGAGAAGTTCAATAAATACATGATGTTTTCAAAGTCAATGAGTAAAGTTGTTAAATAATCATGATAACAATATTGACCAAACAAATCGTGATTATGATAATCGAGTAGCCCAAATGGGCATGGATGGACAACGGCGTGTGGATCATGACTCCAGACCACACTTTATGGTAAAATATCAAATCAGTGGAAATTTTACATTGATGAAGTGAATACTTACGTTTCTTGTGCTTGACTAATATATATTCCTCAATAGCAATGTGACAAATAATCTCTGGTTTGTATCTAAGTAAATTAGCTCTTTTATGGTGGATGAGTGTGTTTTTTAGATTCGGCACATAAAACTATTTGCCTCATGTTCAGGTATGATGTTTTCTTTTTCGAATAAGGGAAACAATTGTTTTCATATAAGCCAAATATTTCATGTCAGAATGACATGAACATTGTTTTGTGCTCTCATTCTTCCAAGGAAACAATATCTTTTGATTTCAGTGACCCTCAAGCCTTTCCTTACCATCCCTGTGCCATTTTATAAAAGTGTGTTGTTTTTTCTCTGTTCCATCGTCTGCAGGTTCACCGGCGGTCAGCAGAGCGTCTCCTAGATTTGTGCTGTGCCAATCGTGGCACTTTCATCAAGGTGGGCCAGCACCTTGGTGCTCTGGACTACCTGCTGCCTGAGGAGTACACATCCACGCTGAAGGTGCTTCACAGCCGAGCTCCTCAGAGCAGCATGGAGCAGATCCAACAGGTCATCAGAGAAGACCTCGGTAAAGAGGTAAGTGTCAGTAGACTGGACTTGGATTCTGTTATTATTCAGGAAGGCACAGACCAAATCCAACATAGAGCATCAGTTTAATAAATAAAGAAAAAACTATCTAAATTAGGGCTGCACCTATTGACTATTTTCTTATCGATTAATCAAACAATTATGTTTTTGATATACGTATCTCACGATTATTTTTTATTACTCAATTAATATAATAAGGATCTAATACAAAATCTCTTGTTCCAATCAAGAGCTTGTTCTAATCAAGTAAAAGGAGTATATCAATCTACAGTATGCTGTCCAACAACAAAATAAATGAAAACCAAAGTAAAACAATTCAAGCAACTTCATATCAATATTAAAACACTGTAAAATCAAGTTTAGCAGTCTATCAAAAAATGAATCTTGAAGTATCCTAGTAGTTGTATCATTGCCTGTATGAAGTCAAAAACTGACAAACTAATAAATAAGTATAATTCAATAGTATTTAAAAAAAATTATAAATAATTTTCACACTGAACTGTGCTCTAATAATATAATAAGCGTTCTTTTCTCATTCGTTTCTCGTTCGTTTCTCAGCTAAAATAAGGTTTGCATTTAAAAACAAAATAAAGAGCTTTTGAAAACATCATCTTAAAATAAAGTGCTTAATTTTAGAAAAAAATATAAAGGATGTAGTTTGAGTTTCCCCTTTTCTGTTAATAAGATGCATTTATTCGTCCCAAACACATGCACAGTCATGCAAAGGCACACTCATGCAGGTAGGGAAATGTAATCTCTGCTTTTGACCCATCTGGTGCAGGACACACAGAGCAGTGAGCAGCCATGTACAGCGCTCGGGGAGCAGATGTAGATGATGCAGATGGAGTAAGGTGCCTTGCTCAGGCACTAGACAGGGTAGGGAAACTCTTGGATTTTTGGACAGATCAATCCAGGTTTGTCTTTTGTTGTCTCTCCGTGGAGTCGAACCAGAGACGAACCAGAGACCTTCTCTGCCCATAGTCCAAGTTTCTGCCACTAGACCACCGCCTCTAACTACATTTCACATATAAACAATTTCAGCAAACATTAACAACTAAATAGCTTCAACATCTTGATCAGCGAGAAAGGTAAACTCTACCGTGTGCTGCCAGGATTTACTACTGTTAAGAAGGAATAAGGTGGTTAAAATAATAACAGTGTCTGTGTCCGTACAGAGTGTCTTCTGGATCCGGTTCCGACCGCGGTCCGACTAACGCTGAGCTATGCTAGATTTCACTTCAGGTTGCTCTTCAGGTGAATTAATGCTTTGACTATGCGCAACCACCTGCCATATAACGCACGGACACGCGTTCTGCGAGTCGACGTATTTACGTAATCGATGACATTGATGACGTCATTTACGTCAACATGTTGCCCCAGCCATCTAAATGCTTTCTCCTGCTGGGGATAAACATTATGCAAGTTTTATTTATTGACACAAATTCAACAACTGTTAGCCCTGTCAGTGTATCAGTGCCACGGAAAACTGTCACTGTGCCCAGCCCTGTCACTTTTGGATATTTCTAATGGTATCAGTAGGTCCCATCTCATTATGAGCTTATGGTGGAATCAAGGCAGCTTGGGAAAAATGTATCGCTAAAGAAGAGAAAACCATTTATTTATTAGTATTCTCATTCAATGAAAAGTAGATGTTCCAACTGTGTCTGTCCAGTCCTAATCTGAGCACTAAGCTTATAATTGCAAGGTGTGTAGATGTTTTAAAGTTTACTTTACATCTTCAAGGGCTCACATCTGTTCAGAGCCAAATTAGAATTTTGACTGACTGCTGCATTGTGTCAGCAGAAAAGGTCTGAATCTTTGGTTAATTTATCCAGTATTTTGAGGAAAAACCCTCCACAGCTGTTTGTGTAAAGCAATTATTATGGATTTATTTAACTTGTTGTGTATAAGTAAGTTAATGTCCAAGTACTCATGGATTATTGATGTATAGGTAGGACAAAACATATTCTTTCTCTTTTATATTCATGTGAATCATGTATCTTTGTATTTCTTGAGGTTACAGTTTAATTTTACTGCCTGACTAACGCTGTACGGGTGGGAACTGCAAGAAGCTGAAAAAAGGACTTATTAAGCAGAAGTGGATATGTCAGACGCTCTGTCCTCATTTAATTTCATAACTAAAAGCCATACTCCTGATGTAGCTGTTAATGCTGCTGTTAGCACAGAGTGCGGCGTCTACTCTCAAACTAGTTGTTATGACAGCCTTTTAGAGGCTGCCGGTTGGAAGGCAATTGTTCCGTTATTTTCAGATAAAGTACATTAGTCTTCTCCCTCTGCCACACACTCCCATAGTGTTGTGTGTGTCTGTCTGTGCTTGTCAAAGAAGTGCCTTTCGTATTCTCAGTTGAGTATTTTACATCAGTAATTCCACAAACGGTGAACATGTTGCTGCACATGCCACAGACCCAGTCTGGGTAGATTTCATAAATGTTTAAATTGGAAAAAATGACACTTTTACGTGTGTATTGATCTTGGTCTGTTGTGTACTTTATTTTACTATCTTTTTTTTTATGATGGCAAGTATGTCTGTCTGTGTATATGCATTTAACAGAAGAGGAATGATCTAAAGATAAAGTCAAAGCATAAAAAAGCCCTAAATGATCACACAAGTCCAAAAAGCGAAATATATGTGTTTAAACTTCAGACACTAGATGCCTTTTCCTGTACATCTTTTCTCGCTGCTGTACGTTGTTGCTCTCATGTATAAACAGACACACACACAAGACGTTTGAGTGATTCTTAGGAGGTCAGAGGCTCAATACTGTGTATCAAAGACTGGTCAACATGCTTCCACACTACAATGCTTTAAAGGTCTTCATTAATTAAATATCTATGTCAATACTTCAACTTTCACACAAACCTCAAGTTTCAAATCTAAAGTTTGAATTTAAAGCTCAAATTTTCAGTTCAAATTCTAATTCAGCTCTTTCAAACAACCTTTAAATCAACCTTCAATAAAATAGCAAAAACAAAAGAAATGCCTTTAGACTTTTGTTTGAGTTCCAAATACAAGAGTGGTGTAGACTCAGTTGGAGCCCTTACGATCCATTTTTGAGTCACTTAATGGATATGAACATAAATTTACTCATAAAATGACTGAACACAAAGAGAAAGGTGAGAATGTTACCACTCAAAAATACATGGCTTGCACTTGTCCATCCCAGCAACCAGAGCCTCATCATTATTTTCCACCTGAAGCTTTTTAATTTTAGCTTATACAAAAACTGTACTATGCGCCATATCAGTGTCACTATATTCTCTGATATCATTCAGCTCAGTGTACAACATGAATGTGTAATCAGTGCCTTTGAGAACTCTGATTGTTGGTTACTCAGCTGTTCTGTCTGCCAGCAGCCTCCAGGATTTAAATATTTAAAGAGAAAAACATCCTGTCTCCAGATTTACTTGCACTGATTACTAATAATAGCTAATGTGGATTTACCACAATGTTTGATGTTACTAACTTTATCCTTTCATCATAGAATTTGCTGACAGTAATATAAAATATTAACTTGAAAGAAAGAACAACACTTCAACCATGACAGGACACTATTTTAAAGAGATTCCTATAGCAAAAGGGCACATTGACCTAAGCAACATTCATTATTATCCAGACTTTTACATGCCGGAAAACATTTAGAATTGAGAATACGCCCCCTTCTCACTCAGAAGGCGGTGCAGGTTCTTGTCCAGGCTCTGGTCATCTCACGCATAGATTAGCGTAACTCCCTCCTGGCAGGTCTACCTGCTACTGCCATCCGACCTTTGCAGCTCATCCAGAATGCAGCAGCTCGACTGTTTTTTAACCAACCTAAATTCACTCACACTACTCCGCTCCCTTCACTGGCTACCAGTGGTTGCCCGCATCCGGTTCAAAACACTAGTACTTGCGTACCATGCTGTGAACGGATCAGGTCCAGTCTACATGGTCAAATGTTACACCCCAGCACGCTCACTCCGCTCTGCTTCGGCTAATCGGCTTGTTGCTCCCTCACTGCAAGCTAAACACTCATCAAAATCACAAGTTTTTGCTGTCCTGGCTCCTAAATGGTGGAATGAGCTCCCCATCGACAACCGGACATCTGAAAGTTTACACATCTTCCGCCGAAAACTGAAAACACACCTCTTCCGACTATACCTTGAATAAAAAAAAAAAGTTTTTGAAACTAACACTTTAGTAGCACTTAAATGGCACTTACTTATAGCACTGTGTAGTTTTGCTTTATTTTGAAGAAATTGTACTTTCTTGATTCTTTTCGTCCTGGGTCTGTACCCTTGGGGTTGAATGCACTTATTGTAAGTCGCTTTGGATAAAAGCGTCAGCTAAATTAAATGTAATGTAATGTAAGGTAATTTAGAAACCAGTGTTACGTGCTTATAGGATGAATATGAGCTCAAATCACAGTGAACTGATATTGCTACTCTGTGATTAAAACCCACTAATACAAATGTATTTTCTTCCTCTCTTTCATGGTTTTTTAATTAGATGTGTTTTCAGTTTTAAGTTCTTCCTGTATCTGTATGAGACATCATGATCCTTGAAAAAAATGTTGGTATAGCTTCTCTGTGAACAAAGAGGGCAGCAGAATGAATGAGCCCTCCTCCCTTTTGGAGTGAGGAGAAGAAGTGACACTGATGAGCGGTGCCAGGCAGCTCTAGTGATGGAAAAACAGCCTCAGCATAATTTCAGTTTGACTCGCATGCATCTTTCTGAACATATGTAAGCATTTTCTCGAGTAGAGAGTAGCATTTGGTGCCGTGCTGTATTCGGCAGCGTTAATGGTGACGTATGCATTCCCACTGTGTATGATTTGGATGGCCTCCCCTTTGTACTGGCTATCGTATCCCCTCTGTAGTAAAAAAAAGCCGAAAGACCAGCATGTGCAATATGTCGTTTTTACCAAACAGAATCTGTATCCTGGTTGAATATCACACTTCGCTGGGGATGAGCCACAACAGAAGAGAAGCATCATGGGTAGTTGGCGTCTAGACAAGGCAGTGTGGTACGAGTGTCTGTGGATGCTGAGCTTTAGGAAATGGCAGTGACTGCATGGCAATAACACCAAGAGGTGCTTCCCTGCCAAGCAGTTTTCATCCCAATGTCTGAAAACTACTTGGCAAGGTGGCCACAAATCGGGCATTATGGCATTCACTAATATGTTCTTACCTAAAAAAAATGTATACTCTGCGAACAAATATACATTGCCTTGCATAAGTATTCACCCCCCTTAGACTTTTTCCCATTATGTACTGTTACTTACTGGAATTCAAATAGACTTAAATAAACTTTTTCCCGTTTGATCAACAAAACATGCATAGTACTTTGGAGGTGCAAAATAAATTTTATTGTGACACAAACAATAATTAGAACAAAAAAGTTGACATCTTTTGGGGTATGTCTCTACCAGCTTTGCACATCTAGAGATGGAAAGGTTTGTCCATTCTTCTTGGCAAAAAAGATGAAGCTCAGTCAGATTGGATGGAGACCGTCTGTGAACCGCAATCTTCAAGTCTTGCCATAGATTCTCTATTGGATTGAGGTCTGGGCTTTGACTGGGCCATTTTAAGACATTAACATTCTTTAATCCAAACCATTCCTTTGTAGCTCTGGCTGTATGTTTAGGGTCATTGTCCTGCTGGAAGATGAACCTCCGCCCCAGTCTCAAGTCTTTTGCAGACTGCATCAGATTTTCTTCAAGGATTTCCCTGTATTTGGCTCCATCCATCTTTCCCTCTATTCTGACCAGTTTCCCTTTACCTGCTGAAGAGAAGCATCCCCACAGCATGATGCTACCACCACCATGTTTCACTGTTGGGATGGTGTGCTCAGGGTGATGGGCAGTGTTGGGTTTTCGCCACACATAGCGTTTTGCATTGAGGCCAAAAAGTTCAATTTTGGTCTCATCTGACCAGAGCACCTTCTTCCACATGTTTGCTGTGTCTCCCACATGGCTTCTGGCAAACTCCAAACGGGATTTTTTATGGATCCCTTTCAACAATGGCTTTCTTCTTGCCACTCTTCCATAAAGGCCAGATTTGTGGAGTAGACGACTAATAGTTGTCCTGTGGACAGATTCTCCCACCTCAGCTGTGGATCTCTGCAACTCCTCCAGAGTAACCATGGGCCTCCTGGTTGCTTCTCTGATTAATTTTCTCCTTGTCCGACTCTTCAGTTTGGGTGGAAGGCCTCCTCTTGGTAGGTTTGCGGTTGTGCCATATTCTTTCCATTTTCTTATGATGGATTTTATGGTGCTCAGAGAGATGTTCAAAGCTCTGGATATTTTTTTATAACCTAACCCTGCTTCATATTTCTCCACAACTTTATCCCTGACGTGTTTGGTGAGCTCCTTGGTCTTCATGATGCTGTTTGTTCAGTAATGATCTCCAACAAACTCTGAGTCCGTCACAGAACAGGTGTATTTATACTGAGATTAAATTGCAGACAGGTGGACCCTATTTACTAATTATGTGACTTGCAAATGTGACTTGTGAATGCAATTGGTCGCACCAAATCTTTGTTAGGGGTTTCACAGTAAAGGGGGTGAATACATATGCACTCAACACTTTTCAGATTTTTATTTGTAAATAATTGTGAAATCCATGTAATATTTCCCCCCACTTCCAAATGATGCACTATTTTGTGTTGGTCCATTACATAAACTCACGATGAAATAAATTTGAATCTGTGGTTATACCATGACAAAATGTAGAAAAGTCCAAAGGGGGTGAATACTTATGCAAGGCACTGTAGAACGTCCTCAGACCATGCGTATGTAGTACATTAAAACTCCATTTATTTAAATAAAAAAAGGATTTAATAGACAACAATAATTACATTTACCAATGCATTGACCAAATATATTAAATAAATCAATTTGAAGCCCTTTCATCCTCATCATTTATTGTACTAAATAAAACCTTTAACCAGTTGAGAGTTTACTTAGTTTACAATAGAATTTATGAGAATATTCATATTGAAATGTAACAGTTTGGGCTTTCATTAAATTGTTTATTGGCCTCTAATTGATCGGTCACTCCCAACAATTTCTAGTGCCATGAAAAAGAGCAAAAAGAAAATCAGATATGAAAGCTTTTTAAATTATTTATATATATATATTTAGTATATGCAGACAAGTTTAGTTTTCACTGTAACACGTTGCAACACAACACCAATACTTTGAATAAAGAGCTTCAGGAGACGTAATGCTACTTTAAACAGCTGCTCTTAAAATGCAGATGTGACTTTAAATACTCACGTTTCAGTTGATCAGAGTAAATCTGTTTCTGCAGAATAATAATCTGTGTAACGTAGTCAAGTCAGATGGGTTGGCGAGTGAAACAATTTTACATAACATTAGATACCTTACATGGTGGAGCTTATTCTCCAGACACACACAGTCGCATGTCTCAGTTTAAAAGATTCATCATCAAACTCTAACACTTCTATCTGCTGGGTGGATCGGTTCATGTCGGTGTGTTGGTAATAACTCTTGTACGGTCTCGTTAGCAACAGCATTACTGCTGGTTTCTTGCCCACGGGCTAGCGTAGATAAGCTAACAAGCCAGGTAAAGAGACAACGATACCTGCGAATCACTACTAACACATAAATAAAATACTAAACTTTATTTACCACAGAAACACGAGTGCGGACGTCTTTAACTTGTCCGTCAGTAGAACAAGCCGAACATCAAACCCTATCAGTCATATGTGAGTGAAAACCTCTCCACAGACTCAGGTTCTGTTCATTTAGGGGGATTAGCCTGTTAGCTCAGGTGAAGCCGATCATTCACCAGCCTAGGAGCTGCAGTCGTCGCGCTGACTGATGTCACGTAAGAATTACTCATAATTTCAAACCTCTATATCGTTAATACGAGTGAGTTATAAAGAAATTTACTCCCCTCAAGAGTTGTCATGAAGGAAGAACCTTGTGATTGAGACTAAAATCGTTTTTTGAACCAGGCTGTAAACAGGTTTGATTCTGCTCTAAAGTCTGAGTTTGTACCATGGGAGTCAATGGTAATTAACTCTTTCTTGGAGCCAGCCAATAGTGGCCACCCAGTGAACTGCAGCTTTTTACACTTCCGTATTGGCCTCATTGCTCAGCCCAGGATGTTGCCCCTTGACTTAATCCAGAGTTTGCCTTTCACAAGTGAAAGGCAAGCACATGATTCTCCTATCAGACGTTGTTAAAGGTAGGATGTAGATGAGCGGTTGAGCTCGGTGGAAAAGACTCTCAGGAGGACTTGGAGATGAAGGTTTAAGATGGGAATTTTTATTGTCCCATATAAGGCCGACAAGGCAGAATTAACAAAGTAAATATAGAATAAAACAAAAGAGCAAAAAAAAACAAACACTTGGAAATAAGAAAATAAATTTATTTAATAATTACAATATCAATATACTTTTAAGAAACGCTTCTCGGGGGAGCTCTCAGACTTACGTCCTTCCATCAGCAGCCCCCCCCCCTACCGACTGAACAGACAGGCTTAAATGGAACCCAGCCCCGCACCCACAATTGGAACAAACCAACATAGTATTATACACAGGGGTGTTACAGGTAAGGCAATCCCCAAAGCTTTCACAGCTTCTACCACAAATCCCGTATGGCAGTAAAAAATAACAGGCAACATATCTCCCATTCAATTGCTTCATGAAGGCATAGCCAACTAATAATATATCAGCCTAAATAACATTAAATACCCCGCGGGTTAACTTACGGCAAACCCGGAAGTGGAGCGCCTATTTACATCGGCATCACGGGCTGCTCGCTTTTCACACACACAAACAGAGACGCGACGCGGAACCACGGTAAAACGAACGCTGTGTAATATTGAATTATGTGAGATTTAAAACTAAATAAACGGAACATTTATAACACAAGACATTGTATGGCGTGGGGATTTTAACAGAAAACCGACGGGCACAAAGGTATTTAAACTGTAGCGGTGTAATGGTTGAAGGAAGCTTTTGCACTATGCACGAAAGTTTGGATGTAAAATGGACGGGTTAACAAACATAAACACAGAATATGGACCCGGACAACAGACATGCAACACATAGTTAACACTTCAAGAGGAGGTGTGTAAACGGGGCAGTGTATTACTGCCGTGACGGTCGCCGTGCGCACCGTCACAGACGTAAACAACATAATTTCTATAGCAAATAGATGAGGGGGTGGCACAGCATGCAAGGGTGTCGTTATGTGTTTTACCACTTTTTGATCCTGAGATATTCAAATTCTTCAACTTTTTAGTTTTATGTTTGTCGCAAGTTAGAAACATCCTCAACACGCTCACGTGGTGAATCATCCTGTGGATCTCCTGCTAGTTTCTCACATGGGCTCAGTTTTGACTAGGAGGCTGGCAGGAGAAGTTCCATAGAAAGTCAAGGTGTCTCATTTTTAACAGTTGCGTACACACAAAACGGCCTGAAACGTGCGTAGGCCACTTCTCACGCAAACGTTGGTATCTATAAAGACAAACTTGATGGGAAAATTTGCGTATTTCCACGCAAACTCTGACCCATGCGTACAAACTTTTTGGAGACGGGAAAGTGACGAAGCAGACGTGAGGTAGTGAACTGAAGCCAGATTATTGATCCACTTCATCATTTACATTAAAACCAACAGCTTAGTTTTGATTTATAAAATATATAAAAACAATTTACAGCAAATTAAGTTTAGATTCAATTTAACAGCGGAGTTACAGAGCTGAGTCATTAATAGTTTTTAATAATATCTTCTAACGCTGTGCGTGTATCATCATATCACTGCAGTGAACGTGACTGCCATCAGGCGCACAGAGCGCACAGAGTGCTCAGAAGATCACTTACAAGAAATGAAGAAACTTTCCAGAAAATATCCCAGAGGTTAGGATCCACTGATGTGAGGGAATCGGTCCGATGCTCTAATTCAGGGGTTCTCAAACTTTTGCAAGCTGGGCCCCCCCAAAGCTGGTACATACATACATACATACATACATACATACATACATACATAGATACATAGATAGATCGATAGCATATTGTTACTGATAGGCCTGACATGTCAAGGTTAGGCTATTGTTATTGTTAGGCCCATAGAGACAATTATTATTACTATTTTACTATTTATTATTATTGTTATTATTATTATTATGATCAGTAGTAGTAGGCCTATTAGTAGGCTATTAATAATAGCAGCTATGTGAGCCTGCATGCTTTCTTATTATACTAATTATCATTATTATCACCATCATCATTATATTATTATTATTATAATGAATGATAATCGACCAATTATTATATTATTATTATTATCATAATAATAACATGCACACAAATAATGAATAAGGCTGTGCTAGGGAATGGTTCCTAACAAAACAAACAGTACACAATGTAGACAAGGACAGCACAGAATAGTATTCAAGTGCTGGTGTTTTATATGATGCAACACGGTGGATGATTGAAGATGTAAAGTTAGGTGTTAAGGAGAAAAGGGCTAGCTGCAGTTGGAAGAAGTTAGCTAGCTAGAAGGCTAGCTCTTGGGGCTACGAGCTTTCTGAAAAGACTGTGGCGCAAATTACTCCTTAGATTAGGCTACGAATAGGCCTGCTGCAAGTGCAGGAAGGTATTACTAAGGAAGGAGTGAAGGCCTCTGTATGCTTTTCCGAGTCCGTTACGGACAAACTGATCAGACGGACACTTTTTGATTTATAGTTCTCCTGTGCTGAAAACAATTGGGCGCCAGAACAGTAGGTGGCGCAACGGAAGACGAGCTTAGAGAAGCCTAACTCATGAGTTCTCAGAAGAAGTCCACGTTCATTATTTACCTGCTCCCGGCTTTTCACACACAGTGTACGATGGCAACTAAATAAAACAAAGTGACACCCAGCGGGTCAAAATGCTTATGTTATCGTTTTCTTAGCGCAGCGGTTCCCCGGTCTTGTTTCCGAACTGTGTTGCTAATTCCACTGCTTGAAGCTACACGGAAGCAGCTAGCTTCCCCCCCAGCTTCCTGACAGTCAGCAGGGACTCCCGATACTAACTACTAACAAGTGTTTGCTTTAACCTGACGGTAATGGTAAATGGTAAATGGCTTTGTATTTATATAGCGCTTTTCTAGTCTTGATGACCACTCAAAGCGCTTTACAGTACAGTTTTACATTCACCCATTCACACACACATTCATACGGTGCATCTATTCAAAGCACTTAGTTATTCTATGGGGGACCATTTGGGGTTCAGCATCTTGCCCAAGGACACTTCGGCATGCAGATGGGTCAGACTGGGGATCGAACCGCCGACCGTCAGGTTGGAGGACGACCACTCTACCCCTCAGCCACAGCCGCCCAAACGGTATTTGAGAAACAGTGTCAGGATAGCCGTGGAATTTCACAGTTTCACAGTTACCACCACAGATAGCATGGTGGCTAGGACGCTAGCGCCGTTATGAAAGTTTGTTATAACCGTATGTGACCGTACACACATGCCGTCAGGGCTCTAAGCAGCCACCATCAACCGGACAACTCCGCTGGCTTAACACACTTGTCTCATTAATCGTAGAATCGTAGTTGTGTTTGGGTTTATTGTGATATAGGAAATGAAACAGGAAGTTTGAGGTCCGGAAATGATGTCGTTCCGAATACTGTCGTTAGCGGACCAATCACAGCCAATGGCTATCCGTAGGCTCTCCGCCATTCCATTCCGTGGAGCCCGGAGCGGAGGTTCCACGGCAAAGAAGGCGGTCCTATCTGTCCTTGTCCGTCAAACGGAGCATACATTGGCCTTTAGTCTTTAAAAAGACTGTTTATAAAGCAATGAATATCTGAATGATAGAGGAAACAAGAGCAATCGCACAAACTCTGCAGGGTGTCGTCTCAGTGAGGGTGAGCGCTGACCATGCCTGCGGTTACTTTTATACTCTGAAGCATCCGTGCAACTCGCGTTGAAATGATAACACTCCTCTTTTGATTGGTGGATCAGGAACGAAACACTATTTGATTTGTTTGTGTCAGTCCAGTTGTTTGTGTCTCCGTCTGTGACATCGCGCCCCCCCTGGAGAGTGTTCGCGCCCCCCACTTTGAGAACCACTGCGTGATGTGTGCATGCGAATGGAAGGACGAGGAGGAAGAGAGGGTTCAGCGATTTCTGATCTCAAACATTGTGTTATCCACAGCAGCGGCAGAGTGTCAGTGTATTTTCTTTATTAGTGACATCACTTCTTTCCCATAAAATCGTTTTCCATCTCACTAACAGACACCTCGATGTCAGTGTCAGAAAGTTTCACTTCCTCTTCTCATCTTTTGCGTACGCCATTTCCGGCTTTTGTATGTACGTACACTTTTAGTATGAATCCTACACACTCTTTTATAAATGAAACCCCTGAGCCTTTCACTGGGATATTTACGTTCTCATAGGGCTGTATGTGAACATGCAAATGTCAGTGTCCAGAGTTCACTGCATGTCTGAAGCAGCTTAAATGCCATTAAACCATTCTATACCAACGACACAGCACTACAGGCGTAGCAATACTAAGATTATGACAATAATAATTTTTATTAAAAACTACATATGTATATATTAATAATACACATATGATGATATATTAGAAGTAATTGAACAATTTTATATAATTTAAATTCTCTCGATGACTCTGGCTATATCTTGTTCAACATAGCAGCTCTTTGTATTTTTGCTGTTTTTTGAGGGAATGAATTTGCCAAAGAGACGAAAAAACACAATAAAAAGTCAAAAGTTAATTTCACTAATAGCATTGCTGTTTTCCACATTTTCTATGTATATTGTGATAACATAGTTATCATGAATTCTTTTGGCCACATTAATAATAATAATAATAATAATAATTCTGGATTGAAAATCTGAAATCATGATAGCTCTATATAGCATTAAATTATTTGGCAGTTTGGTATAATTTGGAGCTTTGTATAAAGGAACATTTTGAGTTAAATGTATGCAGCCCTGATTTCCTTTCCATAGTTATCACTATTCACCAGTTACTATAAATTGCAGCATACTATACAATGAAAAAAATATTAATCATTAATTGTACTATTTTCCAATAAAAATATGTAGGGGAGAGCGGGGTAATGTGAGACATTTTCTACAGTTGCTCCCCTCTAGGCGAGCTAAAATGAAATATCAATCAAATTTACACATTTCCCATTAATTCAGGATGTTTTCTAGCAATGGAAATGATCAGAATGTCTTCAGGACAAAGGGCAGTGAAAATATGATTGTTTTTAAAAAAGTGACTTGTGTCTCACTTTACCCCAGCTATGGTGCAAAGTGGTCCACTTACTTTTCCACTTTAAAACTACCATAATAACACATGTTGTAATAGTTAAAATCCTGACAGCTAGATTGACAACCACACATTCCAAAACTAATATCGAACTAGTAACAGAATCATGGGGATTGGTCAATTAAGCACATTTATGATTATTATGATTCATGTGATCTCTTGCACACCCTAGCTTACCTGCACATTGTTTCTCTGTCCAATTGGCAGGGACAGGGATATTGTTTTTCTCTGCGTATTCAAATGCCAGTTCACGGCACTTAACTGGAGCAAGGCCATGGAACTGGTCAGCTAGTTGTTTCAAGTGTTTGGCAAGCTCCTCCTCCATCTCATCTGTGAATATTCTCTTTACCTCAGCTACTGACCCCAAGGCTACTGATTTTACTTTCCCTTTCTCTTTTTTCTTTATGAATCTTTTGAGGGTTGTCTTATCAATATTTCTATCCCTTCCAGCTTTTCTTAAGGACTTCTTTCCTTGCATGACCTCAGCGGCTGCACTCTCCATCTCTGCGAAGGGTGTTTGGCCCCAGGTTGTCTTCCTGGTGTATAGTTTCTTGGCATGATGGCTTTTCTACAATGTTTATGACTTTAAAAATAAAACATATATAATGTCATTTAACACTAAAATATGTTTAAGACTAAACTTAACTTGTGCTTTACAAGTTGTTTTACACGTAGCGACTCCCCTCGCATAAATACCTGCAGTTTAAGGAGCGGACCATGTTAATAGACACACCAGATCCCTCGCTTGTGGACCAGTGCAATAAGACACCTGCTGTACAGCGCCGGCACAAGGATAGGAACAGGAACAACGACCGGACGCCGGCTGTGCGGCATTTCTCAAAAACTATAGTTTAACACCCCTCGCCAGCGGAACGAGGTAAGGAAGCTGGTCCCATTTACTTTGCTGCAGGTAGCGCGGAACGGGAGTCGCTATGTCACGTTAATGCATCAGACTTGTGGTGATTTGTTTGTTTATTGTATTTTAACATTTGTGTTTGGTTTTATGGATTAAAATATCGTGTACTTAATGTCATTCCAGTTTTCGGTGTATTTACAGCTACGATGAAGTGAACAATAAAGAGCTGTGTGCCATCAGTAGAGAAACTCTGCGTCATGTTTGGGGAAGCGGGGGGGGGGGGGGCTGTTACATTTACTGTTTCTCTCAAAAATGCTGATAGTGTTGGTAAGCTCTCTGTGTATCCTTCAATTATTTTTACAACACCGGCAACAATAGTTTTTACGGATCTTCTTCTACTTCTTCCAGCGTGCGTGCAGTTGAGGTCTGTTGACAACAATTATGCATCGCTTTACATACGTCACATACTATGTTGCTCTGATTGGTTGTAGGTCTATCCAATTGAGCGAAGAGGAATTTTTTTTCCTGGTTCGGTTGAAACACGCCCCATAATCACAGCCCAATGGAGCAGTATCAGTCTCATATTCTGACTAGAATTATGATTATGACAACGTCAGGCACCAGCACCAACTTCTCCTTCATGGCAAGGGGGGAATGGGAGGGGCTTGAAAACATAATGGTAAAATGACCACAAATGTGTTCCGTTGCCTAGATACAGGGGGTGTCTCGCATTACCCTATGCCTATACAAATAACAGTATTATGATGATAATAAATGCTACTTTTAGAAAACCTTTCAAGATACAAAAGAATGAGTAATTCAACTACACTGCAGGCCCAAGCAAACAGTGCCTTAAATCAAAAATTTAAAATTTAGCTATTAAACTCAACCACAGGCCTAGTAGAAGTAAATGGACCAATGCAGTATGTATTTCCACAGATTCCTTCTTTATTATCAGACCCTGAGCCTCACATTGGAACACTTGGATAGGGACAATAGGAATTTTTGGAGTTGAGACTTTGATTTCCTCTCACCAGTAAAGTAATCTCTCTCATTGCTTGTTGTCTGTGTTGTACTGATTTATGCTTTTTCAGCTGGGGCTGCTGCCAGCCGCCCGCATTCCAAAGTGGCCACCTTGCCGCAGACACCGATGTGTTGCCATCCAACTGTGATGCCTCAGGGGCCACTTTATTTGTGCCGTAACTCATTTCAGGGAACGTATGTCACTGTGGGTCTCCCCTCTGGGACTGGGGCCCACACGCATACATTACCATGTTTATTAACTCACACAGCTGAGATTAACATAAGCAGTGACTGGGTGGTAGCTTTGAACCAGAGGGTACAGGCCAGGCACTGTTTACACAACTACAATCACAAACACTGCATGACAAGAGGTTTGGCTGTTAGTGCCAACATTTTAAGAAAATATTATGCAAAAATTATCCAAACATTTCAGTATGATTTCTCAGATTGTCAATGTTGCGTAAAGTGACAGCTCCATCTGAGAAATTACACCTTTCCTTAACCCATGAAAGTACACTCTGCATGTCAGGTCCCATTGGGTGCTCATCGTCAGAGAGGGAGGACACTGGTGGGTGTAGACAATTTCATTCCATTTAGCATATTTGCAAAATGAATAACTCAGCTGTTCCCACACAGGATCCCTTGCCACTTGCATAATTTATGATCTGATGGCATCTTCAAGAGGGCTCATGTTCAGCCTTTACTTGATGGGCCAACATCATGTTCAAATTAGCCTATTTTTGATGATTCACCAGGTACTAACAACAGGGGAATTCCCCCCAATGGTACAGTTTGAAGTATGAATATGAATTAAGATATACAGTCTTTCAACAAGACAAAACCAGCACAAGCTGAAAATGTTAACTATTTGACTGTTGTAGATGAAGAAGAGTGATGCCATTGAGGCCATAGTCTAATGGTATATGTTAGGTTTTAGATTTGACTGTCTAAAGACAACCAGAACTTACAGATTGTTATACATTAATTTAATATGTAAATAATTCTGAATGTTTACAGTAAATTTCAAACCTGCAGAGTTTGTATGGAAGGTAACGGTCCGCTACATTCGGTTACCTCTGAATGACGTTAAATCCCTTTAACTCACACATCAGCTTTGTTGTTTTCTACTAGAAGAGTCAAAGTGGAATTTTAAGTCATTTTTTAACAATGCACTTATTAGATCTTGGATGTTCTTAAAGGTTCATTGTTCAATTTAGTGATACCTAGTGGTGACGTTGCATGTTGCAGGTAAATACCCCTTACCTCAACCTCCCCTTTCAAACATGAGAACCTGTGGTAGCCTTCAGTTGTCATAACAACTCAAAAGATGTTTAGTCAGTCCTGTTTAGGCTACTACAAGAAACATGGGGGGCTCCTTAGAGAGGACCCACTCCTGATGTAAATATAAAGTATTTAAATATAAAGGGCCAATTCTAGGGTTATGAAAACAACAATTTGTACAATTTAGATGGAACACAATGAAAGCATCACTGGATCTTAATTCTCTTCGAATCTTCCACTACTGTCCGAGAAACATGGATTTTTTATGTAAAATTGCTTTTAAAATGTGCTCACATGTGTCTGTTTGTTTTGGATAATTCAGCTCCTTATACAAACCTTCAGAACCATAAACACTGAAGAAGTCCTAACGGGGGAGCAGACTGCAATGATGGCATTAGTGACGAGGAGAACTCCCATGATCTCAGGCTACTTCACAAAGTCACATAATTTATTATTATTTTGATTGAGAGACTGCTTGTGGCAGAACCTGCATTTATATACAGTGCCTTGCATAAGTATTCACCCCCTTTGGTCTTTTCTACATTTTGTCATGGTATAACCACAGATTAAAATTAATTTCATCGTGAGTTTATGTAATGGACCAACACAAAATAGTGCATCATTTGGAAGTGGGGGGAAATATTACATGGATTTCACAATTATTTACAAATAAAAATCTGAAAAGTGTTGAGTGCATATGTATTCACCCCCTTTACTGTGAAACCCCTAACAAAGATTTGGTGCGACCAATTGCATTCACAAGTCACATTTGCAAGTCACATAATTAGTAAATAGGGTCCACCTGTCTGCAATTTAATCTCAGTATAAATACACCTGTTCTGTGACGGACTCAGAGTTTGTTGGAGATCATTACTGAACAAACAGCATCATGAAGACCAAGGAGCTCACCAAACAGGTCAGGGATAAAGTTGTGGAGAAATATGAAGCAGGGTTAGGTTATAAAAAAATATCCAGAGCTTTGAACATCTCTCTGAGCACCATAAAATCCATCATAAGAAAATGGAAAGAATATGGCACAACCGCAAACCTACCAAGAGGAGGCCTTCCACCCAAACTGAAGAGTCGGACAAGGAGAAAATGAATCAGAGAAGCAACCAGGAGGCCCATGGTTACTCTGGAGGAGTTGCAGAGATCCACAGCTGAGGTGGGAGAATCTGTCCACAGGACAACTATTAGTCGTCTACTCCACAAATCTGGCCTTTATGGAAGAGTGGCAAGAAGAAAGCCATTGTTGAAAGGGATCCATAAAAAATCCCGTTTGGAGTTTGCCAGAAGCCATGTGGGAGACACAGCAAACATGTGGAAGAAGGTGCTCTGGTCAGATGAGACCAAAATTGAACTTTTTGGCCTCAATGCAAAACGCTATGTGTGGCGAAAACCCAACACTGCCCATCACCCTGAGCACACCATCCCAACAGTGAAACATGGTGGTGGTAGCATCATGCTGTGGGGATGCTTCTCTTCAGCAGGTACAGGGAAACTGGTCAGAATAGAGGGAAAGATGGATGGAGCCAAATACAGGGAAATCCTTGAAGAAAATCGGATGCAGTCTGCAAAAGACTTGAGACTGGGGCGGAGGTTCATCTTCCAGCAGGACAATGACCCTAAACATACAGCCAGAGCTACAAAGGAATGGTTTGGATTAAAGAATGTTAATGTCTTAAAATGGCCCAGTCAAAGCCCAGACCTCAATCCAATAGAGAATCTATGGCAAGACTTGAAGATTGCGGTTCACAGACGGTCTCCATCCAATCTGACTGAGCTTCATCTTTTTTGCCAAGAAGAATGGACAAACCTTTCCATCTCTAGATGTGCAAAGCTGGTAGAGACATACCCCAAAAGACTTGCAGCTGTAATTGCAGCGAAAGGGGGTTCTACCAAGTATTGACACAGGGGGTGAATACTTATGCACCCAACAGATGTCAACTTTTTTGTTCTCATTATTGTTTGTGTCACAATAAAATTTATTTTGCACCTCCAAAGTACTATGCATGTTTTGTTGATCAAACGGGAAAAAGTTTATTTAGGTCTATTTGAATTCCAGTTAGTAACAGTACATAATGGGAAAAAGTCCAAGGGGGGTGAATACTTATGCAAGGCTCTGTATCATGATATGACTGGCATATCTTTGATGATCAACATTTCAATCATGTGTTAGAGAGGTTCGAAGAATTTCAGCTTGAACAGATGCTGAAAGGCCACTGATAAGTAAATGTTCTTTGTTTAGCCTTTGTAGAAGTGATGAAAATATTGAACATCAATAACAAGCCTTCAAATATCATAGGAAACAGTTTAATTTGTGTTTGCTTGTAGAAAATTGAGGGCCTGAATTATATAGACACAAGTCAGTTTGAACTGGTGTCTTTTATGAGAGCAAACATTTTTATACATTACAAATTTAATAATGACATTTACCAGTTTTAAATACTTTGGCTTTTAACAAACTATTCAAGACAGACCGAATCTGTATTGTTTGCTGAAAGACAAAGGTTTGTGGAAGCATGCAAAACTGACCAATTGACCCCTGTATAAGACACTTTGTGGTGAGGACAGCTTCCTAGAGCTCAGATTTGTCTGTGCAGGTTTGTCTGGTAAAAGCACTGTTGGGTCTGAGAATAACACTAAATACTTAAAGTGCATAAAGATGTGTGGGCCTAAGTAGAAGCGGTGTTCTTTAAGCTGCACACCACCTTTTTTTCAGTTAACAGGTTTGTATCAATGAGGCAGGGCCGCTCCAGGCTGCTGTGGAGGTTCCAGAGCATACAATAAGTCTCTTGTAATGACTCCAGGTCCCTTGGGAAGCCTCTTTAACCTTCAAACCCACACACTAATTAATGTGTGTGCGTGTTCTGTGTCCACAGGGCTAAGTGGAAGCTAATGAGGGACTACCTCTGCTCAAGGGGCACACTACGAAATGCTAAATGTTAAGCAGATTTGTAAAAAGGGCGTGGGGGAGATTATATCAAGAGGCAAAACAGAAACGGCATATTTACAGTAGAGGCATCAAACCCTGCGCCCAAATCTGTACGACAACAGTCACTGTCACAACTGATCTTGTAAAAGAACTGACTTTAGTGGTCCTTGTTATTGGTAAATGGCTAACCCTAACCCTAACCCTAGTGTTGGGATTTTAAATTTGACCTTCTCTGTGTTTGTGTGTGTGTGTGTGTGTGTGAAGTGTGGGGTGTGGGGGCAGGAGCAGTTTGGGCCAGATATATGGCCTTCAACCAATAATTTATAATAATCGTTGCTGCTTGTTGTTAATCTTGAAGTTAGTTACAATGTGTGTGTGTCATATCGCTGGTCAGTCTCACACAGACAAAAGGTCTGATAAGGCCTGTGGGAGACTGTAAATCTGGGACATTTAATACACTGTACTTTAGCTTGTTCTTATACCTATATTAAAGCATAACTCCCTTAGTTCCAATCAACATCACACAGAGTTTTAACCAACTGCCCCAGCTTCAGGTGGGAAGATAGAAAGGCCTTGTTTTGGTTTGGAGGAATGCAAATGTTTACACAAACAGAACATACACAATAGAGCTAGATAGAGCAGGAACACAATATTCTTTACTCCAATGAACAACAACATCAACCCACAAGGCGTCAGCTGTGTCAAGGCTTGTTTCCCAGCAACTATCAGAGGAGGAGCGAAACGGAGTGGCTCCTCATCACTTCCTGATTCCAATGTCAAGAGGGTGGAATACGCCTGCACACCATCGAGGAAGAACCAAGTCTCGACTCCCCTTCATTATTGACCAATCAAATTATACCTACTGTTATAAAATATTGCAAACGCCTTCTGTTCGGCGCGACTCGTGACTGTTGGGTGCTGCTAGACTGCCGGGGTTTTACTTTGGGTGCCCAATGCTTTGCTGTACTTTTCATACCTTTTCATTGCTTCTTAATAAATACTTGATTGAACCAAACCAAGACCGGCTCTTCTCAGATTTAGGATAAACGAACACACAACGACAGTAGTTTTTTTGCTGTTTTTTTTCCGTTTCCCACTGTTCCCGAGTATACTGTTGTAGCTCTCACTGTCTAAACAATCCACAAGCCCCGACATTCATATTCGACTAAAAACTAGGTAATTTACAACATGTTTTAAACTTTAAAACATGTTGTAAATGACCTTGTTTACCGGGTCCGGTTCCATATGGGACGGCTTCCGCGGCCCGCCAGTTAGTGACCCCTGTTTTAAAGCATTAATGTCCGCTGATATCTTCCGACGAGGTGCATTCAGGGGCCGTCAGAATAATAACGTCTGCTAGATTAGCCACCTCTGGTGGACTTTAAGGCATAAAACGCGGTGGAAATTACTTTGTTTCGAGTTGAATATGAATGTTGGGGCTCGTAGATACTTGGATGAAACCACACAACCCTAAAACTCCACCATAGGTGGCTATAAAAGTCATATATAAAATGTTATTTAAAAAATCCTAAAGCAACTGCGTTTTATTAATGAGAGTATTTGTTTTGACTATTTTCATCAAGCCATATTTGGTGCTCTATAGTGAGTATTTCTGGCAGTTTGTGAGCGTACATGGGACTTATTCAAAATCAGATACTGTTCATGTGTCCTAAAGGAACATGTAACCCAGTGTGGTTTAATGATGTGTTCCATGGCACAGATGAACACCATGCTTTTTACACAAACCAAACTTGTTAGTTGGATAAGAAAATAAAAAAGTGTTGCTCGATTTACCATTTAATTGGTGTTCAGGTGCTGTAAGAGATGTTCTTCGTGATGTTGAGCTTGTATGTAATGACACATCAACACAGGACTCCATCGATCTTGACACTTAAAATTACTCCTATGATCCCATCGTGAGCCACAGCCTCTCTCAGCTTAATGATCTTTTAATCCGCCTTAACCTCCTCCACTGTCACCAAAATTGCTTTGCTGCTATCTGACTGCTGCCTAACCAGATTGCATTCAACAGAGAGGTCCCACTGGAAAAAAAAGTATCCTTAAGGAAGACATTTGAGTTTTTCACTCCTCAAATCTTACCGATTTGCAACTGATAAAACTTGCTCTTTGACCTCTCTAGTTTGTTTTAAAGCATATTGTCATTGATTTTTCACTTAACACTATGTATTGATAATGCAATAAATTATTAAAATATATAAAAAGGCGGAAATAATCTTATTACACCAATGATGTTAAATTACAAAAGTGGCTCTATTTTGATGTGTAAAAAGAGACCATCTTTCACCATGGAGGAGAAACCTCCCAATTGGTCACCAAATTATGTTTAATGTATTGAAAATGGCGGACAGAATGAACATGACCCGGTTCGAAGAGGAAACCAACCAAGCCAAGCCTGAACCCAACAGGCATTTTGTCTTTTGTACCAGAGCCTGAAGCAGTTAACCCTGTCCTTGACACATGTGGATTTCCCTGATTACAGATATGTACAGAGTCAAAAACATCAGGGGTCACCTTTCCACTATATATACTTTAACCACCTGCACCCCATCCTGCCCTCTGATTGGCTGGAGCTGACTAGAGGTGTCAGCGACCACTCTTACCAGATTATAGATTATATGATTCAGACAAACGCCTTATCTTCTGTTTCTCTCTGAAGTTGAGGTAAATAAAGTCAGTATTTGAGAGTTCACTTGTCAGTTAACATTCATCTCTCCATCCATCATTGTTGTGACTCTATTTCAGTCCTCTACCTCACATTATCTGCCTCCTCTCGGTCTCAGTCTTTTTTACAGTTCAATAGTGTCAAACATAAGCATCATACCAACCATCAGGATAACGTCATTGCACATTGCATTTACTTCATGCTGGGTTTGTTGTGTTGCCACCATGACATAAAAAATAAAATACTTTGCCAATGCAAAAAGAGAATTAATCTAATTTACTGTATATCTACATGTACACATCTCTTCTTTTAATGTGTTCTGCCTCCTTCAGTTTTAATTTATACAGTACCTTGTAAATGGAGATGATCAGATTGATGATCACATTCTTCTCCCAATCCCAAGCCTCCCTTTTTCTCCTGTCTTCTTTATCATTATCTGTACCTCATTTATCCTCTGCTCTCTCCCACTCCTTTCTTCCCCATCCCTATCTCTGTCCTGCAGCTGTCCGAGTTATTTGTCTCCTTTGAGGAGAAGCCTCAGGGTGCAGCCTCCTTAGCTCAGGTCCACAAGGCAGTGCTTCATGATGGGAGGACAGTGGCTGTCAAGGTCCAACACCCCAAAGTCCAGAGACAAAGCTCCAAGGACATAGTGGTGATGGAGGTGAGGACGTTTCTGTTAAACCTCTTTGAAATAAGTGAAGAAGTGTTTCTGTGGCTCAGAGTTCTTAGACACAGACTAGTGATGTACTGACCTTAAACCACTGATACCTGTTGCTCTACGCAAAAGCAAGAAAAAAAAATGAAATCATAAAAAAAGGAAGTATAGACATCCTATTGGGTTGAGATGTTCAACGTTAAAATTTTTAAGTAGTTGCACTTTAGTAAAGCAGCAGCAGCAACTTCAGTCCTTCTTTTATCTCTGCGTGGGATGCATTCAGGGACCAATTGAGTGTAGGTCACCCATGTTTGGCATTGCTCCTAACCCAAGACAAAATTACATTAAGTGGGTAAAGAAAATTGAAAAACAAAAATTTAAAGATACCGTTTTGGTCTATTTACATCTATCTAGTGTAGAGCTGTTTTTACAGAAGCTTCTGTTTTCAAACTTGACTTAGCCAGTAATACTGTTATAAACTGGTAGCTGTTAGCAGGATAGCACTTTAAACTCACTGAGCCCTTTATTAAGAATACCTGCACCAGCTTATTCATTCAAAAAATATTGTATCAGTGAAATGCAGAAAATTCATAGATTCAAGAACTTCAGTGTCCTCCGCAGTCAGCAGATATGAATCTGGTAGAACCTCTGGGATGTGGTAGAACAGGAGATTGGGAGCTTGAAGGTGCAAATGACTAATCTACAGAAATAATGTGATACATAATTTCAACATGGAGCAAATCAGTAGAGCAAAGTTTCCAACATGTTGTGAAACCAATGATAGTATTAGTGTGATGTTCCTAATAAAGTGCATCTTAAATTTTAACTTGACAGCATGACTGTATAATAATATTTTGTAATTTGAAGGTATTGTTGAGGGCAGTCCATAAGGTCTTCCCTGACTTTGCCTTCATGTGGTTGGTGGAAGAGGCCAAGAAGAACATGCCACTGGAGCTGGACTTCCTTAATGAGGGACACAATGCAGAGAGGGTGGCCAGAATGCTGGCCCACTACCCCTTCCTCAAGGTAAACACATACAATAATCGGAATCTGTTTTTTCCGCTAGGCTTCTTTTTCTATCGAAAAGCCTCTAGAGTTCATGACATTCTATTTTTGACCTGTTTGGCATTATCTCTGCAGACATGCTAGTAAACAGTGGGTAATAATCTGAGACAGTCTGATTTAATTTAGGGCCTGACTATTTAGAATTGTCCTCCATGCAGTTACTTTGTGCAGTTAATAGAGGTCATACTTTTTGACTGTGTATGACAGGATCCTCTGTACCGCCTGTCGGCTCATCCTGAATTGTAATAGCAGGGTTAGCAGAACAACACAAATTATGCTTCCTTTACTAGGCAGAGTTGGACTTTATGTCTATTATCATTTAATTTCCTTGTGTGCTTTTTCTTAATACGTCTCTTTGAGAATTTTATTAGCTCTGCTGAATGTGACATAGATTTCTCTTTCCAGTTGCCTTTCTTTGTTCCACGTTCAAATCCAGACAGTTAAGACTTGTTTAGTTTTTTCTCCTGTCTTTTTATCAGCTCTTTTTAATTCTAAAAGTGGTATATGCGAGAGACGTACTACTTGGTACAATGACAGACAAATTGTCCAAATGCCTTCTTGTACCACAAAAAAACAAAATAATTTAACTGTTGAATTTCCAAAGTTTTGTCTGGCGATCAATTAGAAGAAAACCTAAATATTTAATTGTTATCATTATTAATGTTATATTTTTGAATAACATATCTCAGGGAGACACCTTTATGCAGTACAGCAAGAATTGAACACAGTGAGGACAGCAAAAAGAGCACCAAAGAGAGGCTGAGGATAGGACATACCAGACTCAATATTACACTGCACTTAATAAACAGACATCCAACAGGTTTATGCAATTGTTGCCAAATAGAGGATGTGTCACTGACTCTTCTATTTAAACAGAATGTTAGAGAATGAGAAAAGCTGAAGAGGGAAATTGCAAAGCATGGAATGGAAGAACTGAGCTTGGAAATAGTATAACTGCAAACAGTTACAATGTAACTTAATTCTCATTCTGATCTCATCCGTCTTTTTTGTAAGAGACACAGAGTTGGCGAGGAACATTAGCCTGACTTTGTCATACTCATAATTCTAGTCAGAATATGAGTCTGATACTGCTCCATTGGGCGTGTTTCAACCGAACCAGGAAAAAAAAAATGCCTCTTCGCTCAATTGGATAGACCTACAACCAATCAGAGCAACTTAGTATGTGACGTATGTTAAGCGACGCATAGTTACTATGTTACCACATTTGATTCATATCACGACATTGTGAGTTATTTACTAAGTCAGACATTCAAGACTTTCTCTCACCATTTGTAAGTTAGATGAACTTCATCCACGACGATGCATATTACACCGGGTTCACACCGGACGTGGAAGCGACGCCAAAGCGGAGGGTAAGCGCTAACCCCTAGCGCGGCGGCGCTTGGCTGTTCACACCGGACGCTGAAGCGCCGGGCAGCGCTAATGATATCACCCGTTTATCCAGTAGTATAAAAGCATATACTTACTTGTTGCTCCAACTTTAAGCAACAGCGTCCCAACATTTGTATTTTTTGGTGTTGTCTTTAATGTTGTGGGCGGGGCTAAGTTCATCTGGCATCCAGGCTAGAGGAACAGACTAAGGAGCGCTGGTCTGTATGGATTAGCCTAGCATGTAGCCCAGCTTGCTTCCTCTGGTTCTGTTTCCTCTCCCTCCGCCTAAACATAGGCTTTTCCAGCCTGATTGTCAAAAATCATTGGTCTGATCTCGCAGGTAATCCGATCCGGACCATAGACATTAAGAAATTTTATGTGAAAAGTTTATTGTAAAAATCAATTTTCTCCCTGATTGTATCATTTGCTGTTGTAGGTCATAAAGAGGCATCAATATTGAGATAATACCGTTTCATAACCAGTTAAAAGTTCCATGTAATGGCTTGAATATAACATGCTTTTGATATTAAGCTTTTTCTAAATATATTATATATATTTGCTATTTCATGAAATAGCCAGCGGAAAGTTGTGTGCATTAGCATACTCTTTGCTAATGAAAATTTGATAGAGATTAGTGAGATTGATTTATACATTTTTTTGTTTACTTATTGTTTTGGTAAAAAACATACAATAACGGTATAGCGCTAATGTTGTAATAGGGATCATTTTGATTTTACATATATATTTATTATGTAAGTATGTAGGTAATAAGTATAAACACCACATCACATTACATTATCATACAGATCACTTTAAAGGGATATTTCAGCGAAAAATATAATTCACACATTATCTATTCACTACTTTGCCGATGGAGGGCTGGGTAAAGTGTTTGAGTCCACACAACTTCTGGAGTCTCAGGAGTAAAAAGCGTGAATCCAATACAATTTAAATAATTGGTAACCTCTTCTGGGCGGCTGTGGCTGAGGGGTAGAGTGGTCGTCCTCCAACATGAAGGTCGTCGGTTCGATCCCCAGTCTGACCCATCTGCATGCCGAAGTGTCCTTGGGCAAGATGCTGAACCCCGAATGGCCCCCCATAGAATAATAAAGTGCTGCAAATTGATGCACTGTGTGTGTGAATGGGTGAATGTAAAACTGTACTGTAAAGCGCTTTGAGTGGTCATCAAGACTAGAAAAGCACTATATAAATACAAAACCATTTACCATTAACCATTCTTCAGACGTAATAAAACAACAGATAAAACACAACATGCCTCCATACTGCGTGTTCGGTGAAACCAATATGTTCATAAGCCCCAACATTCAAATTTGATTTAAAACGTTGTTAGATTTACATTGTGTTTTAAGCCTAAATGTCCTCTGATTTCCTCCTCGGAGGCGCACACACTATCGCCGAAGGGCACACGCTGAGTGCGCATTCATGTGGCTCCGTCCGCTGGCATTTCCACTTCCTGTAGTATACTTTAAGGCTTAAAGCATGGTGTAAATTACCTTATTTTGAGTAGAATATGAATGTCGGGACTTGCAGACACTTGGATGACACCACACGAGTAGTAAGGAGGCATGTTATATATTTTTTCTGTTTCATTACGTCTGTAGAAGGGGTCACTTTGGCTGCAGCACTGTACCCCTGAGACTCCCAAAGTGTACCCCTGAGATTCACCCAGCCCTCCATCGGAATAGTGGTGAGTAGATAATGATTATTTTTCTGTGAACCACCCTTTTAACTGCATCATGTTCTGTCTGTATGTCCTTCGATCACCTACATATACAGTGCCTTATCTATCTTGTATGTTACTTTCTGTTCTCACCATCTCACAAATAAAATTTACAAAATTAAAAGTAATAGTTTGAAAAACATCTCCCCCTCCTCCCTACCTTTCCAACCTAAGGTTCCCATGATCCACTGGGATCTGTCAACAAAGAGGATCCTGACCATGGACTTTGCTGAGGGCGGCCAGGTCAATGACAAAGACTACATGAAGAAACACGGCATCAACGTCAATGAGGTACTGCCTGCTGCTCTGCCTTCTACCTGTAAGGCAGCGTGTATGTGCACAGGTTAAGCAAACAAATAGATTATTGACCGGAATTACTGATTGTTAGACACACAGCGGACACATTGCTGGATGTCAACAGAGTAGCAGCATCAGTCCTCTGTCCATTGTCGAGTTTCCATCCAAATGTGTCGTTAATTTGAGCCATATTTTCAGTAAATCGACAAAAGAAAAATATGAAATTGCTGTGTTTGTTATCATCTTATGCAAATGTAACAAGTTTATTCATGAAATAATAATAAGCAGTAGGTGGATCATTCTTCAGTTAAGTACCATCTGTTGCAGTCATAGGTTGCAGTAGAGGGTCCAACAAGATGCCAATTAAATTATATCAAAAGAGCAACAATCAAAGTTTAATGGAATCAAATGAATAATCATGAATGTATTAACATGATGGACAGCTTGCTAACAGTGAATACTCCGTGTTTGTTTCTTGTGTTAATTCAAGGAAAATTTAATCTCATAGCTTTACACACTAATCTGCAGCCATTTTTCATCTCACCTTGTGCAGAACTACATTTGAAGTCATATGGTTTCTGTTTGTCATAATCTATTCGCTAAATTGCACTACACCTTTGATTGCTACACCAACTGTTCCTAATCTAGCAAACAAAAAAACATTTTTGTAAAACTTCGTCTTCATACCTTTGCAATGCTCACAGCCAGTGGCTGCCGGCATTATGTTTCCGGTTGCCTGTCTGTTCGTCCGTTTGTCCCATTCTTGTGAACAGGATATCTCAAGAAGGCCTTGAGGGAATTTCTTAAGGTTTAGTACAAATATTCACTTGGACTCAAGGATGAACTGACTAGATTTTGGTAGTGGTTAAAGGAATAGTTCATAGGTAAGGTCACGGTGCCCTCACAAAGCAAATGTTTTATCTTGTGAACGTGATATCTCTTTACGATCTCAAGACATCCGCAAACATTCACTTGGACTCAAGGATTAATTCCCTTGATTTTGGAAGACAAATGTCAAAGGTCATGAACACAAGGCCTCATGAACTATGTTTATGTTTTTGTTTACCTCACGACCTTGGAATGTGATAGGACTGTCCATACGGAATTTCATTACATCTGGTACAATTAGCTTGGACTTGACTGAGTGAATTTTGGTGCTCAAAGGTCAATGTCACTGTGGCCTCAAAATACTTGTTTTTGGCCTCTTGCATGTGAAATCTCAACACTGCTTGAGGGAATTTTTTCAACTTCTAATCAGATTTCCCTTGGACTCAAAGATTGAAACCAAAAAAACAACAAAACTCTCACCACAAACAAATTATTATTTATTTCCATTTAATAATCCGAGCAGTTACAATAATCATTCAAAATCAGCAGGGGAGATATGATGAAACACACTGTGACAGGATGGATAGAATAATAGTGTAGATAAGAGATACATGACAATGGCACAGATTTTTGTTATATATTTTCAATGATCAATTTTGCATTTCATATCTCACACGTGAGGATTAAACAAATCTTCATAAAAACATTTACAGTGTTATGTATAGTGAATTTCTGAATAGTTGTACAGCTGTTTTTTATTATTCCATTAAGAAGTTTTCCTCTAAAAAGTATTTTAAAACCTGAGCATTGTTTGTAACAACCTCCTGCAACCTGGGGTTTTCAGAAATTAAACAGATTTTCCCTGAATACTTAATTTCTCAACTCTAAAGCAAAAAGAAGCATAATTTTTTTTTTTTTTTTGAGAACTCAAACCTTTGGCTCTAACTGTAAATTACAGTAAGTACATTGGAGTTATGGCCTGTAATGATTTTGTAGCATCAATTTCTTCACACAGTTAAGGAAGAGTGCTGAACACTGATATTTCCATCGATTTTTGTAAGTTGGCCAATATGCGTGTGTTTGAGTTAAAAGTTTAGGGAGCCCGCATGTAAGATATTGAGAGTAGGACTGCAGTGTTCAGGATCAAGTGTTTCTGTCCCTTGGAATAGATCTGTTGCAGATCTAAAAACATTTCACATGTTTTCATAAACAATTTCACAAAAATACAAGTATAAAATATAATTTGTTCATTTTTGTGCTCAGTATTTCATTTAAACGAAATGATGTGTGCCTGACCTTAAATATTGCCAAATGCTGCGTCACATCGCTTTGGACAAAATAAGTTTGTGCTAAAACAAAGTTTCCAGACCCAGATGAGAAACAGCTTGTATAACTGAAGATGAGACAGCCTCAGACATTTGTGAGGGGGACAAATCAGGATATTGCAGGCCAAATGGTAAAGTTGGAAGCAGTGCATCTCAGTCATCCCTGTGTTTGCAATCCAGCAGTTAAATCATGATCATCGTGTGTGTGTGTGTGTGTGTGTGTGTGTGTGTGTGTGTGTGTGTGTGTGTGTGTGTGTGTGTGTGTGTGTGTGTGTGTGTGTGTGTGTGTGTGTGTGTGTGTGTGTGTGTGTGTGTGTGTGTGTGTGTGTGTGTGTGCATCGCTTTCTCTCAAGTGACAATCTGTTGAGCACTAATTAATGGTCATTAGTGTCTACCCATTCCTCTGAGATAATTTGTCAGCTTTCTTGCTAAACGTGTGTGTGCGCGTGAGAGAGAGATGGACTGTATACATACATAGTCTATTTCCAGTGTTCAGCTATGCTAAAATTAACAAAAAGGAAATAGCAAACTTGCTGTAATGACTCATTTTGTAACCAGACTTTATACCTGTGTGACTACATATTTTTCCTATCTATCATTTAGTAAAAATTTGTGGTAGTTATCAAAGATAAATATTCTGTGTTTAACTGTAATGTGACACTTGATAATATAACCAAGCAATTAAACCATTAATTCTAGATTTTATATTCAGTTGTTGTGAGGATTTGCAGGGATATTTTCTTAATTTGCTTGCGTCTTTGAGCTCTCTTGACCACTGTTTTGTGGCTTTCTAATAAAAAGATCATGAAGGAGTCACAGAATCATAGCCATTATTACTAGAGAAGAAAGAAGCTGATACAGATTACGCTTGCATTGATTTCTTAACACGATGAAGAAATCTTGACACCTAAATTTAATAAATTTAACATTGTTTAATATGTCTGGTTACAGATACAGATTAATTTCATTTTGACAGGAGAAAATACTTTGTTTGACCTCGTTTTCAACGATCGTGTTGGAGGAGGAAGGGACAGGCACTCTTAGTCTTCTGACTAAGTCTATAGCTGGAAAATTATAAAACCATCATTTTGACATTTGAGTCATGGGAGAAAGAGGAAGATGTATATGTTTACCGAACCGACATTTACATCAAAACGGTTTCTCAACCAGTTCAACCATGGCATCCCCAGTATAGTATTGTAATGTCCCTTAGTTTCCCTTCTGTCTCTATTTTACCAGACTCAATCCAAACGGACTCCAACCTCCATCCACCAGTTGTGTTTTTTTGTTACACTTTGCATAGTGTGTCTCATGCCACCCCCCTCCTGTAGTTGTACCATAGTAAGGTTTGGTGGAGGACAGGCATAAACACGTAGATTCTTTTTAATGAAAGATCATTGAGGAAACAGCCAAGTTTGTGAAAAGACAGCAGCGGGTGCCAGCAACTGAATCCTCACCAGAGCTTCCACTTTCAGAAATACTGTCAATGGTACTGACATGTTCAGTGGACAGAATAATTGTCAGTAGACTTCTTGGAATGTAAATAAGAAAAAAGACAGAGAAACAGTTAAACTCTCGTTGGAACTTCTGCCCTCAGCACCAACCACATATATGAATCCTTGATCTGTGAATTGCAGTTTGATGCCTCTGCTGCCTCACTGACTGACAACAGCTGAGTCTGATTTGTTTTCATAATAAGAGTTGTGTTAAGGGGGGAATTTTGATATTTCCATTTATGACGCTCAATTTAAAGTACTTAATTTCCCCATATTTCTTCTTAGATGTTTTAATGTGACTTTCCGTTCTGCATAGCTCACAAGTTTCCACCACTTAACAACAAAAAATACTGCCTAGTATTACTGATAGGATAATATGGTTTACAATAGGTCAATGTAAAAGCAATAAAAGTACTTTACTCGTACACTAAACTGTTACGTTGAATTGTAATGTATTTGTTTCTAGTTTTCTCATGATCAAACATTTGTGATATTGAATAAATGGTGACAGCCTTTATTGTCAATATGTGCTTAACCTTGACATCAGATGTTTTGAAATATTTTGAACCACTGTCTATTCAAACACAATAAAATAAAGGTCAATCTGTATTGACATTTATTTAAAATATCAAGCCTGTTTGTTGGAATCGATGGGAGCTGAATAACACGCTTAAAAACATACTTTTCCCCCTTTTCATAAATTATTATAACAATAATGAAGTTAATCCAATCTGTTTACCCTTACATAACCAGCTGTTCATTTATTTCATGTAATTTTTCTGATTGATCAATCTTTTATGTCTCCGCATCCACCAAAGCTTTAGATAGACACATATATTTTTGGTTGCGCATCCAAACCGGCCTTATGAACTTCATGTCTGTTACATGCTGTGAAGGAATTTCTTGTTATTTAGACAAAACATTCATTGAACTGATGAGATTAAATTTAATAGATTTTGATGGTCCAAGGTCACAGGGCAAGGTTACTATGACCTCATGTTTTGTGAAAATTATTTACCAACATGTCCGGAGGAAATTTCATTGCCTCTGTTACAGATATTCACTTAGACTCAAGGATGAACTGATTAGAATTTGGTCAAAGGCCATGGTCACTGTGACCCCTCATGAGCACAGTTTCCCCTAAACGCCTCCAGTAACTTTCTTTAAATTTGGATGAAACGTTGACGTGTGTGACTACATTTTGAGGGTCAAAGGTCACTGTCTCTTCAGAACACACAATGTTGACCATAACTCCAAAAAATTTTTAAACCTTTTATTTAATAATGACATGAGTTGGGACAGATATGTAAACTGCAACTTGATTGGCTAGTGAAGGCGTACAGCCTCTGTGCAAAATATGTCTCTTTGGACTTAATGTTCCACTTTTTCACTTTATGACCTACAGATCTCAGAGAGCCTGGGTAAGATGTACAGTGAGATGATCTTCGTCCACGGCTTTGTTCACTGTGACCCGCATCCAGGCAACGTGTTGGTCCGAAGGTGTCCCCAGAACAAGAAGACAGAGATTGTCCTGCTTGATCACGGCCTTTATCAGGTGGGAGATCTCCAGGCTGCCCAGACATAAAGAAAATACAATTTGTTCGAATATTGCAATCCATTTTTCATGCTGCTGCCTGAGGCCTTGAGTGTATAGGTTGAGCTGCAAACAAACAGTGGAGATGCACATGAAAAGCACACACGCTCACAGGCAGACACACACTTTTATTAGCGCTGCAGCAGAATAAAAGCTTTTTGATAAACAGCCCATTTGATGTTGTTCTTAGCAGAGTGCAGTGTGCTGTGTTTGGATTGGTTCACCACAGCCTTAATTATAATGGCACATACTGTATGTGTGCTCTCATGTTGTGTACACACACACACTCACCTACACACACATGCTTTTTGATTGTTAACACACTTGCTTTTACAAACACCCACAGGTCTGAAATGAGTTTGTTTATTGCTTGTTCCTGTATTAATGAAGAGAATGTAGTGATAAATAATCTTTGAGACACACAATACAGACACAATACACAGACACACAACGATCTCCCTTCGACCATAATGGCACCAATTTATTCCCTAATGACTTCAAATTTCAGCTGTCATTTTGGAGTAGAATTTTAATCCACTCTTCAAATAGAAACACACACATGCACACACACACACACACACACACACACACACACACCCACACACACACACTTACACACATACACACATACATTTCCTGTAATATTACCAGGATGGGAACTACACATTGTGTAAGTGTTGGGAGTGGCACAGGATTCTGAGCTGGTAGATGGGTTGTGTGTAAAAGCAAAGCAGCAAAGCAGCACATTTGAATATAATGCAAATGTTCATATTGACACATGCATAATGAAGAAATGAATGCTTATCAATATATATATAGTTATACTTTATTCAAAATGTTTTTATCATAATGCTTGTTAATGTTCTTTGTTGTCAACATATTGAAAGCAGAAACGTACCCTAAAACATAACCTAAGATGTATAATTTATGACAAATAAAATGTAAAGTCCCAACATAGTTAAAATGGAAATACTTGAAGCAACAAAGACTTCAAGTTACTATCTGACCACAGGAGGGGCCATAGGGCAATGCTTTTATGGATGGGTCCTGCTAATGTTGTGGTTTATATCCTGGTTGAATTGCCAATGGGAGCATTGCAATAAAGGCAGCAAAAGACATATTAGCCACTGATCAGGAGGGTGTGACTTTAAGAAAAATCCTACCAACTGCCACTGTGCAGGAGCTATGACCAACCAACAAGAGTGACTAGTGCACAGACAAGAAGAAAAACACTGCAGGTTTGCCATCAGCAAACATCACCAGTTGTGTTCCTTCTCATAGCCACAAGTATACGTGTTAGCTCAGCTGCTTAGAAACTTGAATGGAAAATACTGCAAAAAAGATAATGCAATCATAAACAGATAGAAACACTCTAAATACTTTGTTGTTTACAGCTCAAAGTACCAATGATTATTATTAGTAAAGTAGATACAATTCTAATTAGAAAAAGCAGCAAATCAACCTTCTCCCCTCTTTCCAGATCCTGAAACCAGACTTCAGGTTGGACTACTGTCGGCTGTGGCAGGCTCTGATTAACAGCGACATGTCCAAGGTGGAGCGTTACAGCCGCAGACTGGGAGCCGGAGATCTGTATCCGCTTTTTGCCTGCGTCCTTACTGCTCGCTCTTGGACCGCAGTCAATGCTGGCATCAGCTCTGTGCCTGTCACAAACTCTGAGGTATGATCTAACACACTAACATGAACGTGAATGCAGTGTTTATTTAAAAGATTATGTTCACATATATTAGACAGTATTTTACAGTGATTCATAAAGAAAATCAGACTCTACAAAATAATCTAACAAAAAAGCAGCAATAATAATATAAAATTGGACAAGAGTACGTCTTAGGTTGAAATCATATGATGGAGGTATTCTTGCCAAATTTGAAAAACAATGCCATTGAAAATGATTAAAACTATTATCCAGCTTCACAGACTTTAGGGAAATATTAAGAAACAAACTTTAAATTGTTTTCTTCTGTTTGTACTATTAAACATCATTAATAACAAACATAGTACTATTAATAATTACATTTTACGTCAATTGTGGGTGTAAATAAATGCATGAATGTATCGACAAGTTCATTTAAGGTATCAAAGAAACTAGCTGCACCAGGCTCCATCAGTTGTAAGATACATGCAATGACTTGGATGAATTCCTCAATTACATGAGCAAGTAAATAATTTGTGGCAAGGTTTGGAGTTTTTAACATAAACCTCAGCTACAAACACATTTCTATCCCAATCCTTTAGTGTCCTTTGAGTTTAAGAGTGTTGTTGATGGTTAAGGACCAAACCATCAACAGCAGAGCTGAGCTGTGATGTAAAGTGGCATAGTGGCCCCACACCTACTTCACCATTTCAACTGTTCTTCTTTGTGATGAACATTGACCCATAAAGCATCCATAAAACAATCAGTGGAAAAAGGAGCCTTGTCTTGATTGACATCCACAGCTGCTTCACACACATTGGATTAACTGGAAAGCCAATTGGGGGCCAGACCTTATCAGCCATCAGTGTGGACCACATTAATGAATGGGAGTAAATCCTTGGAGCAAGTTCAGCATCTGATGAGTAGAGGATGTTACAGCAGCCTGTCAATGTCCATGTTGTGCAAATATTTCCAGCACAAAGTGGAGCAGACATCGACCCAAAAATGATACAACATAAGTGTTTATGACTAGGATTGGAGTTCCTACGTTTTTTTTAGAATCCACCAGCAAAAAAAACTTGTTTGTGTGCCTCAGTATCCCTTTGCCCACAGGGGTTCCATAATGCCATCTGTTCTCAAGAGCGAGTATATTTATACCTCTCTTATGCAACATTTGAAGCTGACAAAAGCACCTCACATGATGGGCAGGGCAAGGAAGAACTGGGCAGTGGCCAGTGCATGAATAACGCCTCATGTCTTCTTCAGTATTTCTGAAAAGGAAATTGATATGTTTGGAAAATTTGACATGCCAGTAAAAGGATATTCATAATACTGTCATGTTGAACTATTCAGAAATGTAAAACATACCCAAGTAAACCACAAATACAATATCAGTATCATACAAACATGTACATCACTGAGTCTTGAGAAGTGGGACAAAACAGGATCCAATATTGAAAGCTACATGTATTCATCTACCGTCTACTACGCTACTGAGGTATGCTTTGATACAAACTCCCAACATTTCTCTTTTTTAACAAAATGTGCTTTTTGCTTTGCCATCACTTATTTTGTGTCAACACCATCAGACACCAAAAACACAAATACATTTTCATTCACATTATGCTATAGACCTATAAAGTGTGTCTATGTACCTTCACCATTATGAGTGTCTAAGCCCTATCTTCCCTCAACTAAACCCTGATAGTGTTGAAAATCAACGTTGCTCTGATATGATGTATTATCAAGTTTTTCTTTTGATGAAACAAGCTCTTTTAAAATGTTTTATCTATATTATTGCACATAAATTATTAAACCCTTCTCGGTGGACATGATGCTTTAGATTTAGTGGGAAGACAGTAAGAGTCATAGATAAGTTGAAGGAGATAATTGTGTTGAATACATTATATTAATATCCCTCATTACATCTACTAATATCAAAATATTGAATTTTTTAAACTAATAGCAGTTTCAACTGCTGGACATGTTTTGTCTCACTCAGACTGTTTGCATGCTTGTTTTGACGTTATGAATAGCGATTTTCCTGAAATGCTTCTCACAGCAATTCAATTACATTTTCATTTGCTACTGGATTAAACTAAGATATGAGCATTTTACCTACAGCGGTTGCCACGTTGATTTACTTCCTACGTTCGTAACGCGTTCGAGAATTTCCACCACCCCTAGATTACATAGAGAAATGGGACAACAATACTCCACAGCCACGATCAAAACGAAGGGGTAGGGCCAAGTGGTAGGACTAAGTGGTAAACTGGGACAATCCCCGAATGATTCATATTGAATTAAAGCTTTGGGGCCAAAAGTGTAGTTTCTACTTTGGTTCATTCTATGATTAAAATATAAATTTCTCACATCAAAATCATATCCATCTTCTGAGGAGCAGAAAAATGATCAGCACATTTCATGTCCATCCTCCTATGACATAATTCAGAGTCGACATTTTGCCCCCACTTTGATATTTTACTAGCCCACACAGTAAAATAACCATTGTGTGCTGAATTGTGTGTGTGTGTGTGGGGGGGGGGGAATTGTGATTTCATGTGTAGTTCCTTCATTTTCATAGCTCTCACAGCTCAGTGATTTGACTTTCCTTCTTAATTTCCTGTCTGCTTTGTCTCCACTTCTTACTGCTCTTTAATTTCTCCCTTGGTCATCCTGATTTTCTCCATTCACTCTCTATTCATCATCTCAGCCCGTATTTACATTGAGGAAAACTTCTGTCATAAATTAAATGTTTGAAACATTGATGTAGGGCACATCAAACGGTGATGTTTTATGAAATTGGCAGAACAAAAAAAAATGAAACCGTTTTTCTTTCAAATTACAGTTTATTGTCTTTCGATGTTGACCAAAACGCAATTTTGTTATGGTTATTCATAATATGTGACTTGTTGCATGTTATTAGCATTTGTAATATCTGTGATACTTTGAGGCAAAATATGTTCATGTCATTGGTTGTTCTCTCAAGAAATTCAACAGATCGGTCAGTTCTGACCTGGCATCATTACATCCGTATATATTTACAAATGGATCCTTTCAATTAATTTTCAGGGGGGTGTTATCAACAGTCGCAGACCAAGATGCTTCTGGATGCAATTGGACAGACCTATAACTAATTACAGCAATGAAACATCTGATGTAGTGTATCAACAAACAATTTGAGTTTTCTCCTTCAGACCTGTCCGCATCAACCATCTCTGTTGTTCAATAGAATGCCTCAGCGAGGCTCCCCTGTCAGTCATAAAATCTAACCTGCCCCATTTTAGATAAATGGTTGTGATTGGCCTGACTTGTCTCAGAAGAGATGGAAATCTTGGGATGGATTACAGGCGTTTCCGCAAATGCCCACAAATGAGTGCATTTGTCTTTAAGTCCAAAAATCGATCAAAAAGAAAGAAAAGGGAGATGATCAGTTCACTTACAAAAAGAGAGAGTTGACTTACTGGACCACAACACTGAATGTTCTTTTCATGTAATCTGCTCAGCTTTGACTTACTTCAAGTTAGTGTGCTACACTATGCAATTGTCTTTCCTTTACATTATTTGTTCTGGCATCATTTTAATTACAGACTTCAAACCTATTTCTGCAGCTGTTGAGAGATAAACTCATGATCAGTATAACATATGAAGTTTTAGAGCTTGAAAATTTGCAGAAAGTTATTCTCTTTTATTTGTGATTGTAGCCATTCCCAACTTGAGACAAATGGTTATTATTTTTAATCATGACAATCAAGGTCCAACCCTAATTTAAGAGTAGAGATGTCAGTTTCAGTTGTGCAACATAACAGTGGCATTATATATATCGCACTGGATAATGTTGACAAACAGTTGTTTTGTGTTGTTTGGTCTAAATATTAGTTAGTAAATATGTGTAACTTGTGAGTTAATCTGTACCAGTATGTTAGCTGTTAGTCACTGCATGCAGTAGCTTGGCAGAATTGCGCAGATTTTTTGACAGAATTTTTGCTATTCAGATTCAGGCATTTGACCAGATTGTCATAGTGAAATGTGGAGAAGCGGATTGACACACCAAAATGCTATTTAATGCAAATCATGGTATGGACGAAATAGCAAGGTAAAATGAGTTGATTATCTTGATGATTCATGAATTTATGCAGCACAACACAATAGAGGCTATAAGAGGACAAACAGCTTTAGAAGGTTGCTTTAGGGGGGGAAATATCCATCATGTTCTTTCAAAGAAGCTGGATCGTTTCACGTTATTTAAGGAATTTTATGCACTCTTCAGAATAATAGTATTCCAGTGTGAGAATGTGTGTAAGTTGTATTTTCCTCCCTCCCTCTGTCTTCCTCTTTAGCTGACATGAAAGCACTTCAATGTAGGCCATCTTTGTCATTTATGTCCCCGGTTTTTATACGCACACACACGCACACACACCATTAGGCAGAATCCACTCAAGGGCCTTCTTCTTGCACACACTTGTTGATTGTCCAGCACTCTAGAGCAAAAAAAAGACATTTTAAGACATTTCTGTTGCTCCAACCACTCATCTTCTTTGCTTTGTCTTTTTCATCTCTTCTGACCTTTCCTCTTTTTCAATGTGCTGTTTCCTTTCATCTTTATGTTGCCTCTTTTCATTGTGTCCTCTCTATCCACTTAATGCATGGATCATTTTTAACTCCTGCTTCATCAAGTGAGGGATGAATTCCATTAGTGTTAATGCAGTCACATGCAGAAAATGTTGAGTGCTTTTAGAGCTCTGGCTTTTTCCTGCCTTTCTTTCATATGCAGGAACATTTATTATTTTAATGAATGTTTCTCTTCCAGTCACTGAAAACAGATTTTTTTTTCCAAAATAGAACCAGGTGATTTTTCTCGAATAGTAGATTCGAGAAAATTCGAGAAAATTCATGATTTTAATTGATTTTCATCTACAAGACTTCATCTTGTGTGAAACATCCTTTTAGAACTCAATGTGCATTACAAGTGAAAAAGAACAGACAGGTACCTCTTGCAAAAACTGCCATCATGCAAAATAAATGATCAAATACGTAACTAAAATTATACATAGCCTTTGGCATTGGCTCACACTGTCACAATGGCATTGGCTCTTATCACTGAAAGCATCTTTCGAAGTTGACACTTTTTTGGGGGTTTTCTATGTGTTTTGCCACTTCATTGCGCTGCTTCCACTGGATAATCTATATATAATCTACTATTCGTACATGGGCTTTTGGACATTGTTTTTCGCTGTGTTTTTACTCTGGGTCTGGCAGGAGGAACTCAAGGAATATCCACAGCAACTGACTCAGACATTTGTGTTCTCACATACAGCTCCAGATCATTTCAGGACATTATTTGGAGTTCAGTGCATGTCTGAAAGCAGCTCTCCAATTTTGATTCTAAACTCAGCATTTTTTCCATATTCCTAAAGACTAATTCCTATAGTTCAACAAAAGAGAACAAAAGTAAACAAACAAGGGGTGTTTCATGTCACTAATAATGTGCTATGCAAGGTAATTAAAAAAAAAGAATGCTGCATATATCATGCACAAAATATTGTTAGCCTTACATCACCCTCAGCCTTGACACGTCCAAAAGACGTGATAGATTTCAGCTTCAGACCCAACACCAACGTTGGAAAAGTCTGGGTAGAGGCAAAGTTTGTTTCTCAGTTGCCTCACCATTAATTGGGCCAAACATCCTCAACTCATGAAACATTACTATTCAAGTCATCAAGAATTTTTTAGTAATTACACCATTGAAATTTTGAAGAAAAGAGAAAAATTTACCAAGTGCAAGTGAAGATTTGCATCTCTTTAGTGCAATTAATTTACTGCCCTGTGCACGGTTGCATTTTCCCACTCAGAATGCCATTGGTAACAGCTGATCATACTGTAGATTCTGTTATTCTTCCCCTGTCTCTGCCCACAGTTTTCTAATATCTGCTGGCGGCTGAATTAAATCATTCTGCCAACTCTCTGCTACACTGGGGAGAAAAGAAAAATCACCGGCACAGATTCCTCCTCCCCCCAACTGCATTTGCGTTGCCTTTTGCGCAGCCTATTATCGCATCACTCGCAATACAATATGTCCTTATTGAAGCTTTCAGATGCAAATGAGAGCACTGTCGCCTTCTCTCTGTCCTGCTGACAGCTGTGAGGGCTGCTAACCAACCTCCTATAATTGCTAGTAATTGTTATTCCCCAAGCAGGACTCAGCAGAGCTCTTCAGAACACCCAGCCCCCTGTTATTTGGACTTGGATGGGGTGGGGGCTGGATGTTTGTGATGGGGTATTATGTTGTATTTGTATGTCTTAAGCCTGGTAGCTCGGTTTTTTATTTTGGTTTTGTCAGTTATGGTTAATAAAAAACTTGGGCCCAATAAATAATCATACATCAAATCAATATAGACTAGATCTATTCCATGGCACGTTCCAAGAAAATGGATTTGCCTAAGGTGGCCGTTGCCCTTGTCCTTTTTTTTTTTCAGATGTTGTGGACAAAGACAGGTTCAGCTATATGCGGACGCAAGCGAGTACATATCACTGTTCTTTTGCAGACAAAGTCAGTTGAGTAGGCGGTCCTTCAAAATGGCCTTGAACACATTAGCACACACTGCTTAAAGAATGTGACTGTTGAATGTGGTCTGAGTGATCAGATCTCAAAATGTCTATGATGCATTCATACCTGTACTTAGAGCTGTCTAATAAAGATTGAATCATCGGAGTTCTAGTTATTTGCTGACTTTGAAGTCTTCTCTTTTTTTGTTGTCTATAAAAGCAGAATTGTACAATTCCATATGGCAATGGATGGTATGGAGGACCATACATGACTTAAGTATAAATAAATAAATAAATGTATAAATAAATACATAAATAAATAAATTAATAAATAAATAAAAAAGGAAATAATTAATCAATACAGAAATAAATAAATAAATACGTTAATAACGACATAAATAAATGTCTTAAATATATTTGCACATTTATTTATTTATTCCCTGATTTATTTTTCGATTTCAGTGTCCTTATGCTAATGAGAAAGGCGGGCCTAACCGCAGTCTCATGCAGGATTGGTCACAGGAGTGTAATGATCCATCCCTACTACTTCTGCCTCTCAATGCTGACTGGTGTCCAGTAGCTGTTTGCAGCTTTCAGCCAGTTCACACTTAAAATGAACTAGACTATTTATTTCTGTATTTATTTATACATTTATTTATTTATTTATTCATACTTAAGTCATGTATGGTCCTCCATAGGATGGTGACAATACCTCAATTCTGATTCATGCTGAAGTCCAGAAAATGTAAATGCTGATAATTTTGGCAGCGCATGATACAGATTTTTAAATATTTTGAACTTGCGTGGATGGGTGAACTGCCTATAAGCATTTCCCAGTGCAAGTTTGTAGCTATTTGCGTCTTTGCATTAAGTTGAACGTACTAAAACTTTGCTTTGTCACTGTGTTTGCCATGTGGGTGTTGATTGATAGCTGTGATCGACAGTTTGATTACCTGGTGCTTTCTCCAGCTTGAGGATTCAAACTGACTCAGACCCTCCAAGCTTTGTAGAATAAAACACTGATTGTTTTCCATACAGGAGGTTTTCCTGTGGTCGCCTCAATTTTGTTTACCATTTTGGTATTAATAGGCTGTGGTTAATGAGGTGTCCTCCTAATAAGATGATATCTGATTACAGATCTCTTTATTTTGATATTTTATCCCAGTTTAATTAGACATAAATAAACTGTGGCAGTTTTGTAGAGGTAATTGCAGCTAGAAAGAGAATGAACCATGGTATTGCATGGATTAGCAATGAGGAATGAGGCACCACCCTCCTGATTTCTGCTCCCCTGCTCCTGACCCAGACACATGCAGTCAAAATTCTCTGGAGTTTGTCGGTTCACTGAGATTTTTGTCTGAGTGTAAAAAGAAACTGAACCGAGGTTAAAATGCTCCAAATTAATAAAGTCACAATTGATTGAGAGCCAAGTATAGTTAATGTTGGTGTGGTTCATAAGTGAAGTTGTTATGGACAGTGATACAAAGACAGATAATTTGTAATACATCTGAACCCTTTTGATATTGAAATCATATCATAAAGTACAGTCATGGAGTCATTTTGTCACAAGTAAATACTGTATATATGTGTCTCCTTTTTGTCTGTCAGACATCAAATCACAATGCAGCCCTCTTGGAACTGGTGTTTGTGTCTGTAGGTAGAGGATAATGCCGTTGAATCAGATGTTGTTTGCTGCGTCAGTGTTGTTCATTCACATCACTTCCTGTGGGCATGAGACAAAGACAGACAGACAGAGAGCAGAGACAGAGTTTATCTGTGTCAGGATGTTGACTTGCTGTCTGTCTTTCTCTGTGCCTGTCAACTCTCTGTTTATCTGCAATGACAGCTCCGACAGTTTGTCTCACGCGCACATGCACACACACACACACAATGGATAAATACATATACAACAAGCCTATGAAAAAGTTTGGATGGTCCTTGTATTTACTTAATGTTTTCTAAACAGGCTGCAATATGATAGTGGAAGTGGTTATGTGGCGTGGGCTGTAAGCATTCTGCTAATGTGTCCAAAACATGTATAGTCTTATGTAAATTATTTATTTTTCCTAAAAAATAATTGATCTCTTGTGTTGCTGAGATCTCTTATTCAGGTAGTATCCCATGTCACTGTACAAACCTGTAGATGCTACCTGTGTATCACATGCTAGGGATGTCACAGCACTTTGACAGTAGGAACCGGAGTTGATGTCCAGAGCTCCATATGGTGGGTGATTTAAAGGGGACATATTAGGAAAAATCCACTATTGTAGTGCTTCTACACGTTAATGTGGGTATCTGGCATGTCTTCCGTCCCAAAAACTCTGGAAAAAAACAACTCCCGCGATTTGTTGTGGTTCCTCTATGTAAGAAACTATACGATAGAGTGCGTCGAATGGGAACACGACCAGAATTGACGTCACAGTCGGTCTACATGGTGGCGGGTTGGATCCCGGCTGTACCCGGGCGGCTCACTGCGAGGCTGGCGATGCTCCCGCTGACTTCACACACCTGAGAGCCGGACACGTCTCACCGGCTTAGGGTTCCCCACGTCTGCAGGGTATGTCTCATTTTCATCATTGATCATTATCGATCTGTGACAAATCTCCAGCCTGTGTGTCCCCTGTGTGTCCCGCTACGGTTAGCAGCAGCGGGCTAACGCTAGTTGGCTGTTAGTTTGTCTTTAAAGTTGCATGTGGAACCCCGGCCGGGAGGCTAACCCAAGTCGTTGCTTCTGTGTGTGTCGCCCGGTTGAAACAGCAAGTATAACTTAAAACAGCTGTTTGTGCAGCTTTGTTAGAAAATAGCACCGGAACGTGTTCCAGGACCTTCCCCCCCGGCTAAGCGGAGGAGGAGGAGGGGGGGAGAGAACTGCGCCTTATAACTTTTGTGGCCCGTACAGATTTGCTCCATGCACCCCGAGCTGCACGAACCGGTGCCGGTCACCAGCAGCTCGTTGCCGCCTCCGTCGCTCGCTTTAAAATAGACTCATACCCGGGGTTTTAAGTGCATTTCGCCGCAAAAGTTGCAGCAGTGTTAGCCTCCAAAACTGTAGTCCCTCCAAGGATCCCTTTGTCTGAGTGTGTGTGTCTGTGTGTATGTTCATCGATGAAAACTATTGCATGTTCGCTAAGTGGCATGAGGTCGGGATATCCGAGTTACCCTGAACGCAGCACAGCGATGTTGTTAGCAGCTGAACGAGGCAGCCCGGAGCTAAGCCCTCCACTGCTCGCTCGGCTTCATGTCCGCACAAGGACTGTCAGTCCAGGCGGAGGGGAACCCGGACAGACCCGGGTCTGGGTGAGGGGTTCCGGGAGTGAGGGCGTGACAACAACCGGACTGAGACGTCGAGAACCGTCAACTCTAACTAACCTTGTTGGCCCCCTCTGATGTTTCAAGTCACCTTTGACCTTTAAATATTTTAAGACCATCAACTTTCCTGAATCTCAATGATGTTTTTGGAGTTGCCTAAATGGGATCATACTTTAGCTTTAGTTGCTACAACCAGATACTGTCGGATAGGTATGAAACACTTTATTTCTTCTGTCTGTCAGAAAATGACCCTACTTCTCACTTGATTCATAATGTCAGTATGTTAGTATTTAGTAATTTTTATATATATATATATATATATAAATATCAGTATTTTGTACTTTAGTATTGCATACTCGACCACAGTCAAGTAGATATTCTAAAGAGGCATTACAATATGAGGACTTCTGAGTCCCCAGTGTGTAATGTAAACAATTCAATTATTTTCTTTCCTTTTATCATAACATCACCACTCATTCCTGCTCCTGTAGCCTTCACCTTTTTCTTGTTTCATGACTGATGCTGTCATTTAGACCGGTTGATAGAGGACTTTCAAGTGAGTACAGAGTGGCAGAGGGACATTCACATGGAGACCTAAGCAGCCATATTCAGAATCAAAAGGAACAAAATAGCCATCATGGAGGCAGATATCATCTTGTCAGACTCTCCTCTTTGTCCTTGCTAAACTTGCCATCAGACAAAAAAAAGAAAATATAATGTCAATATGGGGTGTAATAGTCTGACCAACTAGAAATGATGACAAAATAATAGCATCACATTATGTATCATAAAAACACTTAAAAAATGGCTCATTACTCTTTGTTTAATTATTCTGTAATTGATAGACAAGGCAACTAATTCCTACTTGAAACCTGGAAGCGTAATAAAATGTTTCTTTCCAGTCATTTTGTGTTTGTTGTAGATGCTAAATATTAATACTGCCACCCACAACGGCAGCAGCATCAAGTTATGTTTTTAAAATGTTACATAGCACATGTTTTTCAGCATCATTTTGGTCTGGTGCCAACAATTCTGATCTGTTTAATGATTCAGATGTGTTGTGTGCTCATTGACACCCGTTTCCCCAGTAGGAAAAAAACAAAGCAAATATCAGGGTTTTCAAGCCATACCGAAGGAAGCATTGGTTTAGTACATAATGGTGATCAGCATGTTTTCTAGCTGATTCCTCTGGGTCTGATGGACCCAGAGTAATCAAGCCAGATGGGCCTGTGGATTCACCCAGAGACAACTAGTCCGACATAATCAGAGAAAACATCAGATCAATGAGTGTGCAAATGCATGGCCTTTATATGATTATTAATAATGTAACGAGTAAAGAAAAAACTTGGCTCGTTGTCTCTCTCCTTTGGTAGGATGTTGAGATTCGGACCAACGCAGCTCTGTACCTGCCCCAGATCAGCGAGCTCTTGAATCGAGTGCCCCGTCAGATGCTGTTGCTGCTGAAGACCAATGACCTGCTGAGGGGCATTGAGACCACCTTACAGACCAGAGCCTCCTCCTCATCCTTCATCAACATGTCCCGCTGCTGTATACGTGCCTTGGCCAGGTCAGGGAGTTTTTAGCTTTTTTTCCTTTTCAGCCTCTTTTTATTTTCCACCAAGGTGGTTATGTTTTCATCTGTGTTTATTTTTTTGTCTATTGGTTAACGAGAGTACACAAAAACCATGTGACAGATTCAATGAAACCGAGACCGATTTGGTATGGGTCAGGGAAAAACCTGTTAGATCTGGATCAGGGGGCAGATCGGCACCATCATTTCACTTTTGTTTAACATTTTGAGATTTTTCAACATTTGTTTTATTTCCCTTAGAATAATTTAGAGATCTTGATTTAAAACAAATCAGGAATGTGTTCGGGACAGATTTTCCTGAGTAAAATTAAAATCTGGATCTAATGAATTTGAATAAGGTTTAATAATTGAACTGTTGGGCCTTGACAGAAGTATGTGCTCGACTGGGTGCCATTACTGCAGCCCAAATCACAGCAAAGTGATGCTTCTAGGTGTTGAGGATTAGGTTAAATGGTTAAAGACGTTTTCTGCTTCACTCTGATTAAGTGAAACCTTTCCAACTTTTTACACCATACTCATATCAAATTGAACACTCACAAACAGGAATAAAGTCAGTAGTAGTTTGACCATTTTTAGGTGATTATTCTTCTACAGTTATAGGGACATTTCATAATGTACCAGCTCACAAACTGAAGGCTGTAGTGAAACATCAAGACTCATCGGTTTGTGAGACTTATACATGTGTTCATAGTGAAATGGTGAAATTGGAAATGTGTCACAACTAAAGACAAACTAAGCTGACAAGTGAGTGGCTTTGGAAGAGAAATTGAAATTTGCCACTACAGGCTGGGAGAGGAGGGATGTAGACTGTCACTTCAGCTCACAGCTGAAGGCTGAGGGACAGGGCTGTGGACACACACACGCACACCCACACACACACACACTCAGACGGTCTCTTGCCTGGTGCGGTTCTGCTGACAGTGGTAGAGCTTGTTCGAATAAGTACATCTTATAAAATATTAACCAATTGTAGTGCCATGGGTAGTAATGTAATACAGGCACCAGGGGATACTGTGGTGCCACCTCATCTCTAGCAATCTGTACAATCTGCTTTTCTGTTTCCATTTTGACAACTAATGATGTGTTCATGTGCTAACCTCTCTCAGGAGTGTGTCGCACCTTTACTTTCCTATGTTCATGACCATTCAAAATGGAAGATTAAGTAGATGAATGTGTTTATCTTCCTGCCAGTCGGGGCCTGTGTGTGGACTTCACATGGTCTCCCATAGCTCTTTCCCCATTGCTCTTTTTTGAGCAGAACCCCTGTAATTAAAGATGTGTCATCAACAGAGACGGTTGCGCAATTCACAATAAAGCTCTTTAAAATCTGTAGAATATGACAGAACCACTGTTGTTGCCACAGTTCCCACTTGAAAACCTGATGTTTTCTGGTGTATATTGGAACCAACTATTCTGGTTCTGATAACAATTTATTTTTAGTTGAACTGCCCCAAACACCAACGAATCATGGGCAAGACTAAAAAAGGGGCCTGTTTCTTGTTAATGGGTGAGAGGCTACAGTGCCTGCTCAGATTTCCTCCTATATGTTGTAGGTTGAGGTATGTGTGTCTTTTTTCGTCATCAGATGATCTGCTCTGTGTACAGTATAAAACTGTATCAATAGGTTATCACTTGTCAACACTACGTGTTTCATACTTGATAACAACTAAATAGATGGAGAGAGTCCTGGAAATTTGTACTTAATTATTAGAAATCTCTATCAAGGAGAAATAAAATAATTTAGGGGGCTACACACCTACCTTGTGTGGTCTGGATCTTTAAGTTTTGAACCACAATAACAGGTGTGAAAGGTGCCTTGACCCAAAGTGTGGACCAACTGACCACAGTTTAGGCTGGACAAAAGAGGTAGTTTTGGTCCGTATCATAAAAACCATGATTTTCGATCATATGTAGTCTGAAATTTTTGGGGGGATAGTTTGGACTTTCAGATCAAATTGGGGAAGTTGAGAAAGCCTTAAACAATAGAAGAACAAAAACATTGTCTCGCAGGGTCACCTGTAGTCTTTGACAATATAATGTTTTAAACGATGAGGATGTTCATTTTTCTCTTAGTAATACCATGATGATATTGTAGGGACAAAAGTAACAAAGTGAACAAGCTCAGTCATTTGCTCCATTCAAGGGAAAACCTATTTTCTTCTATGCACTTTAACTGAATTGACAACACGTTAATGTCAGATGCATGTCTGTCAACAAACCAATTAATATCAAGTACAAGTAGACGCAGCCCTCATAGGTGATGATTGAAGGGAGATTGTATGTAATACGAAAACCTTTTTTGTGCTCCTTAAATTACAATGTGAAACCAAAACTTATCAAATCAAGTGGTACGATATGTACAATATAAAAAATACATGAACCTGGGTTCAGACCATGGTCCGGACTTTCAATTGAGAAAACGTCCTTACCCTAAATTAACTCAGATAAAAGTACAAAGCAAGTAATTTAAAATATACGAATGTTGCACACAGCTGTCTTAACGTCACTCATTGAAATAAAGAGCATCTTTTAAGAAACCCAGTCTCTTCAAACTATGTCTAACCTGTTCCCGGTCCTTCTGCTGATCTTGTCGACAGGCACAAGAAGAGTAAGGCTCAGTCCAGCAGGAGGCGTTTGCAGATAAAGTTGGCTGAATCTCTCAGCCTTGGGAAACTCACTCTCTATGAACTGTTTCTGTGGGTGAAGAGCTTCATGTCAGTACACTGGCTCACTACTCTGCTGCCATTTCTGCACTGACACACATGGACTTCAGACTGGAACATCAGCAACTCATCGCAAAAGATGACAACTGGCTGATTTGTAAAACATTGTCTGATAAATCCATTTAAATCTGTGCCCATACACACACACACACGGCCAATACACGCTGAGGTTTTTTAACACCAGGACTGTCAAGATCACAACTTTTACAACATGGGCTGATGTCGTTTTTCTCATGATTATATCATAATTATGTTTCTTTTATTTAAGATAAGTCAATTTTTGTTTTATTTGTTTTACTCTTATTTAAGTTCAGAACATACTGTCAGATAATTATTTCTCTCTTAAATTTATCTTATGTACATTATTTATTGTGCATGAGTTCAAAATAAGCCATAAATGGTGCTCGAAGAAATAATGTGTGTGTGGATTAACTGCAGTTTGTCAAGTATTAAGTTAAGTAAGTTCCAGCACATTACTGAAGCCACCGACTCGTTCCTGACTCCAGCTCCATACACTGACATGAAATTATCATCCATCTCATTTCAGTTTCAGAAAAAAAACAGTTCCCCACGTTTTCACTTTAATTCTTAGAAAATATAATATATATACGAATGTTCCCTCTGGAAGAAGCTGGACCACTGATTCATCCACACTCCTTAACTAAATACCTCAGAATCCAGTTTGTGTCAAGTTGCATCTTTTTTAGGTGTAATAACACCCTTGTTACTGTCATTATATTATAACGGGTTATGTTTACTGTTTCATTGTTACTGATGTTTCTTGGTTAAATACTGTACACTCATTCCACACAAAGCTGTTTTTTCCCCTCCAAAACATATTTTGTGGATGAGCCACTGTGTGTCACAACTGCAGATGATCTATGGACCTACCTGTCGTATCACGTTTGTCTCGTTCAGGAACAGTGCTGTAAAGTCAGAGTCATGTCAGAAGGATTTGCTGCAGGATCTAAGTTCACTAACTTTGTCACAATTCTAAGGCTACATGCATTGGACTAAGTTTTGTTTTGAAAACAGCGTTTTCTCTGTCAATCTCTGTCCACACAAGCATTTTGGATCCTTATAAATTTGTATCCCCCTCCATTGTAACACGCCTGAAAATGAAAATCACATGACATACACTGGGGACGTGCCTGTTGATGTGCACAGTAAACATTTGGTTGTTAGTTGCAGTATTGTTACTCAAATAGTAGCTCATCTCATATACATGTAAGCAGTTGTATCATTGTAAAATACAGAATTTAACTGTACAGCTGTTACAAAGACAACAGGGTCAGCAACGCTTTTTAATTGATTATCTATGTTGCGTTCAACACTGCTACGTTGCAACCGAAAGGACTCGATCAGCAAATGGTTTTGTGTGTCTTCTTCATAGATTCCAAACATTTATCTTTCTGGCTGTCCAGACTAAAACTTGTGGCTTGTATAGTCAACTGTACTTGTCACTGATAATGCAATATGAGTTACAGCGATAAACTGGTTATAATTATGTAGGGGATCAAGAAGGGAGCCCCTTCAGATTTATGACCAGTGTCAGTTTTAGCATATCACCTAGGATGCTACAAATGACACCCCCCCTCTTCAATCAACTTCTTCTTCTCTCTGTATTAATTTTTCTCTCCACATAAGCTGAATTTGTGTACAAAGAACCATAGACTGTGTATAACGATCAACAACACGAGGGCTTCTTAAACTGAAGCCAAACCTTCTCCATCACCCCCTGGTGGATGGCTGCAGTTTAGTCTAAATTCCCACCTCCTCCCTCCTGGTCCAAAGGAACAGAAACGCTAGACATATTCGACAAACAAACATTGAAAGTGAAAAGATAATTTTGAGTGTATATTCTGCTATTCTCCAAATATCTAGAAGAGCAGCTCCGGCCACCTGAGACGGTTTCTGTCATTTTAGGAAGTTCACATTGATTTATGTACCATGCAGACCCGCATCCAGGATATATTCACTTAAGAAGTGGAGATGTGCCATCCATCTTTACATACAGTCACTGCCAAGAACAGAAAGTGCACTTGTTGGAAGATCTGCTGACATATTCAGAGAGTCAGAGGCTGCTCAGATGATGTTTTGAAATTCTGAAAGCAAACTATACTACAAATGAAGGAGGGAACAACCTGTTTATTATACACACCAGAATCCTAAAATACATATTGTAGACTTTTTACGATGTAAGAGGAGAGAAAAATCCCAAATACAAAAAAGCAGACAAGCCTGAAAAACTTAGAAGGAAAGGTGCAAAAGACAACTGTGGAAGAGGAGGAGAGGTGGAGAGAACAAAACAGAAAAGTTGGTGAAAAAAATAAACGTCCAAATTCTTAATTCAACTTTCTTTTTAGTCTCCTTTCCATTTAATTCCATAAACCACAGGGATCATTATTGTCATGTCCTGTTTTGTGTGAAGTTTATTGAACATTGATAATGTTAGTTCAGACTATGGGTTTTGTTTTTTTCGAGTTGAAAATGATTTTGTTTGTGGGTAAGACCTCTAACCAGTGTTTGATTTATTTATTTAATTATTAAAAATGATAATATGTAAATTCACCACAATAAAATGTCTAAAACATGTTACAAATGTTTTGAGTTGTTTAATTTTAAATGTTTTCAATAATTTTAATTGTGTTTGTGTGTGTTTGTGACTGGACCATATTTATTGGAATTCCATTTAAGTTTGAACCCAAATGCAGGACCAACCCACAATCACCATTTCCCAAACTTTGTCTGTTTGTAGTGATTGGCTGAGGCAGCACGTGAAACCAGTCTTCTTCTAGTAACAAAACACAGACAAGATGAAATAAATAATCTTGTATTCTCTCTTTTTCCTCTGGGAAATCCTGCTCAGGACTTGAATATCAGCTCCATATTTGCTGCCTCACATGCTTTAATCCCTGCAGCAGCCAACCTCACAGATACACTCACTCGTCAACCTGCTGATAATTTGGCTCTCTGTGGATTCATCCAGCTAAAGTGCATAATTGCAAAAACTTCCAAGAGAAGGGGAGAAGTATTCCTTGTCTGCAAGCTGCACATCCGAGCCAGTGTAATAGGTATTTTAACAGGATAGCGGCTGTGCTTATTTGCAATGCCCGTCGGGTGAATTGAAATTAGTTTCACTTTTGTTGGCATATCTTCTGCATGTCAGAGACACGTTTCCTACAACTGGGCTGTGACAGAAGATTAGACCAGCATAACACATGGTACACACACACACACAGAATATGATCTTATTCTGTGTGTATGTGTGTGTGTGTGTGCGTGTGCGCGCGCGTGCGTGCGTGCGTGATCAAGCCATCGCAAGAGCATCCATCTCTATCAGACAGAGCCACCCAGGCCTGTCTTAGCTAATAAGAACAGCTTTCTCCTCACTCCTTTCAAAGAAAGAAAAAAGAGCAAACACCTTGACCCTCCTTCCCTCATTTCACCTTCACTCCCTCTGTGGAAGTGGTCTGGAGGATGATGAAAGGTCACACACTCACATGTTCAAGGCAAAGTATCACAAGTAAAAGAGTGTATGATTATTTAGGTCTTACAAGACCAGGTGCATATCAATATGCTCTGGACCCTACAGCTAAACTATTTAAAGAATACAAGCCTAGCTGTATAACCTGGAATTATCCCTTAAAATGCATGCAATGTTTTGTGAAGAAGGCTATGAGATGCACTTGAAACCCTCTGAAAAGCTTGAGGACTGTTGTGTTACAGAGACTAATCCCAAGGGTCAAGTCTATAACTAAGTATTTTAGCGTGACGTCAGCACCAACATTACAAACACTACTAGAACAACATTTAGCTGGACCCTTATGTTCAAACCGAACAACAACTCCACTTCATTCTCTACTGATTGGCTCTGTACGGAATTCCCTAATCAGGCACAGTAAGGGCAGTCCACACTGCCATGGTGTCTTTGTGCGGGTCCTCGGCTGTGTTACAGGCATTTGGCAACAGTTTCCCTCTGAGTTGAGTCCGAGTATTGTTTAATGTTCAGATTGTCGACCTGTTGTTGGGCTTGTACACAGCATTGCACTTCAAATTTAGAAGGTTTAGTATGTTAGTTGTGATATATATTTGCAGACATTTCCTTAATTGACAAAAGGGTAATTGAACTAACTAGCAAGCTAGAGCACATGTTTAGGATTAGGGGTCATGTGGTGGGATGCTAACTTTTCCTTTACCTTTCTTTCTGGCATACAGGTATCATAGTGTTATAATGTTTGTTTGGCAACATTAACCACTCAATTCGGATTATTTAAGTATTGTGTTTATTGGAAGCTGTTAAACTGTACTACTTGATTGCTTATAGTAATTTCCCTACAGTGGCTAGAAGGTTCATGGAAAGCATGATTAATATGTGCTATTACATTGATGGCTGTTTATTTCATTTATAATTCTTCGTTCCGCTTGTTTTGCAGAAAACGTATCGTTACTTCAACCTCAGTTAACTGTAGAAGTGAAAACTCAGGGTTCATGACATCCTTGCTTCTCAAAGGAGCTCCCACAGTGAAATAGGCATACATTGAACTTGCACCAGCTATAAGCAATTCCAAACCCAATCTATACACAACCAATTATAAATACACAACTGCCTTTATTGCTAAACAGAGTAGCCCCCACAATTTAACAGCTCTGGTTCGTTTCAGAAACTTCTTATAAATGACTTTTAAATCTGGAACATAGATGACCAGCTATGAGATGAATCGTTACTATAAAACGTGATTTGGAAAAAAATTTTTTATTGAAAATGGAAAAAAGGCAAATAAACTTTATAAATATTAATATTAAAAGAGTGAGGGAACTACACATCCTATAAACCATTGCGAATGATCCCTTTCCAACAACTTTCAGCATGATTTTCTTCTATTTAACCTTGTTAATATAGTCTTATAGTATAATATATATTACAAAAATATATTGTACTTTGTCTCTTGTTTATATGTTAACCCGATTGCTCTGATCATCGCAGCCAATCAGAGCCAATTGATGATTTTCACGGATGTGGTAAACATCTCTGTCGGCATGGAGGTGGCTCGGAGAGCAACTCCACCTGCACCAGAGGATTACTCTGCAGCTGAGGGCTGTTAGCTGATCGATCCTCTCGTACAAAAGGCAGCCGCAGAGCTTCCTGGGGGGGACACTCAGGTGAGACACATGGACACACATAGGAAGAGACGCATGGGGAAGAGACTGAAAGAGCCCGAGCCAGGCTGAGCTGCAAAGTCCAGGCACCAGCAGAAATAGCTGGCAACTTTAAGTTGAGATTAATTTATGATTGCTGCGTTTGAGGAAGAAATCAAATGCTGATTAGCAACTCCTTTGTCTCTGGCTGTGTGTGGGAGACCCCAGTGGCATCGTCAATTGCCACAATCTCCATGGTAACAGTAATCTTCACCAATCACAGAGGTCGCCATTACACCTGAATACTTCTCCTTGACATTGCAAATCATTTTCTGAAAACGCAGTTGATATCATACAGTCTTTTGGCTTCTGCAGGAGTATTTAAATAGTTTCACCTCGTGCTGAGTCTACATTGGATGGTTAAAATACTATTACTTATTAGTACTACATTATTGGAGTTTTACATCCAGAACCAAACCGTTGAGCTGTCTTATTGCATAACGAAAGCTATCCAAGATGACGACTTCAAACACAACCCACACTGTTATATTTCTTCATTTTATACATCTTTGTGCATCTTTTTAACTTTTTTTTCACGTCAGTAGATAAACAAAAATAAACGGCTGTGGGCAGAGCCGTTGACAAAACTATGCAGTCTCTGTTTCAGTTGGAAAATCAGTAAACCCAACGCTGAATCATTCATCACTGACGCGCAGGTAACATGGCAAGTAAATGTGGTTACACCATGCGTGTTGGAGAAAGATGCCGGTGGCCTGTGCTGCAGTGTGGGCGATGGTAGTGTCATTGTCTGTTCCAGTGTGTTCTGGGTAATAAATGAGGTGTCACAGTCGATTGGCCCACGCTGTTCACAACACAGCACAAACCACACTGCCTAACTCACTGCTGAGGTAAGTGCACAGTTAAATGTTTTTAGTTTTTTTTTTCTTATATCCCCCCCTTTATCCCCCCCCCCCTGACTCTATCCTTTTTTATTCTCCTGACAGTAAAGTTCACTCAGCGAGGCCTCTGGGTGATGGTTTCTTAGTTACAGTGAGCTTGATATTTTTCTCCTTTTAAAAATCCAATACGCCAGTCACTGTGGCCCGCCCACAGCATGATCGATGTGATGCAGTTTGTTTGATTAGAAATTTATAGTGGAATTAATCAATAGTGCACTTGCTGTCTGTCGGACGAGGCCGGGTGAATTGATTCCAAATCCTCTTTTTAGCTCACTTATGTCCTCCCAGAAAAATATTATAAAAACCTTTCCTCAGGGCTTAGTACTGTTCTCCATGCAAGCAGCAGGTCTAGTGGCCGTGATGGTCCCTCCCAGTGTCTCTGTCTTTCCAACACTTCGGTCCACAACAAGATGTTTTGACAGCTGCTGGCCAAAAAGAAGTGCTATTTTGTGAGGAAATTTGTGTAGCCCAGAGAATGGATGCTGGGTTCACTGACCTCATCTTTACCCCGGCTCAGCTAGAAATGGCTCCTCATCTACACATTGTCATCTAAAAAGTCCCTAAGAGCCAAATACTGCGATTCCTAAATCTTAATATCTTAGCTGACTTGTCCATCTTTCAATTCAGCTTTTTTCACTTAAAATAAACTAAAAAGTGAAATTCTTTCAATATATATTTGCCAAAATTGACCTTTTAATTACTTGATGAAAATGTGATGTGTTTTTACGACATCTCCCTACATCTCTGTACATTTGTCTAAAACACTATGAATTATGTCTTCAAATCATCAACACATTTGCCTCTGCAACTGTTATTATCTATCAAATAAGTCCCTCTCTGTCAGTCTGCCTGTGGAACGCATGCCTCAATAACCGTTCATCTAATCGGCTTCACACTTGCAGGTGTATTGATAAGGGCCCAAGGAAGTGAAATGTAAAATTGTGTGCATTTTGGACACATGATACTCTCATTATCAATAACCTTTGAATAAACATACAGCTAGCGCTCTGTAGCAGTGGTTGCTGGGACTCACCAGCGAAAGTTAAGTTGTTAGTAACGACAAAGACGCGTTCATGGCATCAGCAACAACAACTGCAGTTCAGGGTTCTGTGTACTGAGACGAGAGTCACTGGACTTTGAATAAACAGGTGAACAGTTCTTTTGGCAGCAGCGGTGGCGCAGCTTCAGGGTTCTGAGGACTGAGTCTGACTTTCAGTCTTGACTTACTGCCCCTCCAATACTGCGGGTCACTTTTACCGTTTCAGAAAGATAGGTACAACCAGGAGTGTTCAGACCTATGATTTATGATCATATGCATTATCAATAAAAGTCCTGCATTTTCATTAAATAACTAATTAATTAAATTAGAAAACTTTGATATAACATGGAAATAAACAACATCAAATACTGCATCAAATGGAAAAGTCACTATACAATGTGCTGAAAATGTCCTGCTGGTGATTGTGCTCTGGCTTTGGAACGGGGTCATTTTTTTCACTAATGCAGAGTGGTTGGACAGGTCATGGGATTTTGCCCATCCTGTCATCATGTGTTTTTTGGAGACACTAAAAATATATTTTTGGGGGGGCCGTTGGAGTTTGAGGTACCGTGATGTCGCTATGAGCCATTCTATCCTTGTATGACCAGAGTGAAAGCAATGTTTGTGTGTCCGTATCCACAGCTGGAAGTCACACCCATTTCTGTGATTCTGTTTGTGTTCGTCATGGATAGGATCTCCAGGCGCAGCCAGGGGGAAGAGATAGTCCAGTTTGGGGACCTGAAAATCTTTCCCTGCTCTTTGCAGATGATGTGATTCCGTGTGCTTCATTACACTTTGTGTACACTGAGGCGGTGTGCAGCTGAGTGTGAAGTGGTGATCCTCTGGGGTTACTGCCTCTGGGGCTGGCAGTGACTGTCTGTCCTAATTGAAGGACCCTACCTCTGTTTGCCTGCTGCCACCTCATTCCTCCTTAAGATGGAAATTAAAATAAACCTGGTAATTTGATTTCTGCCTCGTAAAAGACATTATTTTTCTGTTCTTTTTTGTTTGCTCTAATGAATCAACCACATTAACAGGTCGATTTTTATGCCAGTTTCAGTGCATCTATTGGGTGGAGAGTATTTAATCAAACTTATCATTATTTTTTCTAGTAGTAAGTTAAGTCTTCAAAAAAAACGACCAAATTTGCAGCAGAGTGACTTTACACTAGAAACCGTTGTGTGCTGCCTCATTTTAATTATTCACTCACCAGTGCATGCCTCTTCTCCCACCTGTAATTAATGTACTATGTTACTGTTCATTCACATAAAAAATCATGTTGCCACAAATTTGCATATACAAGACCCATCATCCCTTAACCTGTAGATACAAATTCTCCATATCATCATGTTGCACCCTACAGTGTGGATCGTTGTTGAGCTCTATAACTGCAGATGAACATAAACCAAATCCTATATGAACACATCTCTAAGAAGCAGGGCTCCTTCAACAGCCTCATATACTGCTGACGACTTTAAACTCTTGCATGCATCCCATTTTATGAACTGGTTGTTGTGAATGTTAAACCTTGGGGTGTGAAAACTCTTAGGCAGACTGTGTCAGCCAAAACGTCCCAGTGCCTGGGGCTGTTCAGTCTGAGTTTGACACTGACATGCAGCGTGACTCTGTACCTATAGTGACAAAAAGCTGTTAAAGTGACACAGGGAGATGTGTAAACAGATAAGAGAAGTGAATTCCCAGGGTTTCACCCCAAAACTGCACATATCTTTAAAAACTAACATAAGGCTAAATGTTTGAAGTTTACATGTTTCCTTGCCAGGACTCTTCTTCCTCTTGTGAGGATCTGTCTGGGAAAAATATTGTGAAACTGTCAGCAGGACTGTGCATTGTGTTGCCAGTGTGTATATGCATTCCTTCACAAATTCATGAGATCCAGACCGAACGGTGGCCTGGTAAAGTCAATAGGATGTGCTTGACAGACAGAGAAAGATATGAGCAACATTTATCTACAGTTATTTTTTCATCAATCAAAGATATAATATGTAGCAATTCTTAATTAAAATGTCTGCACAGGCCTCTCTTCCACAATGGCTTAACAGTAATGCACGAACATCCTTCAGTTCCAGAACGTGCATACCACTCTAGCATTTGTTTACAAAAGGTACAAGGGCAGTGCCATTGACCTGTCTTGTGTAGAATATGTTTGTTTCTGCATGTCTGTTTGAAAAGAGACAAGCTGCAACCACCTTGAGGATGTTGGCAGCAGTGATCACAGATAGATATGGTGGCTTGAGACAAACAGGGTTTAGGGCACGCACAGACAAAGGAGGTGCATACTACACCGATAGCTCCAAGCAAATCCCAGGTAACTGAGCAATGTTTTGCTCTAATACAGATCATTATCAGTCAGTGTCAAAGACACCACAAGGGGAAACAAGTGATACATTGACACAAACACATTCATCACTCAAGTGGTTGTGATCTTTATCATCTGCATTAGGGCGCAGCTGGACTAGCCTGTCTGATATGACCATACAGGGGACCAACCGTGACTCGATGGAAATGTGTAATAAATATCTCTCATCTCATCGTCATCCGCTTATCCGGGGTCGGGTCGCGGGGGGAGCAGCTCAAGCAGGGGGCCCCAGACTTCCCTTTCCCGGGCCACATTGACCAGCTCTGACGGGGGGATCCCGAGGCGTTCCCAGGCCAGTGTTGAGATATAATCTCTCCACCTAGTCCTGGGTCTTCCCCGAGGTCTCCTCCCCACTGGACGTGCCTGAAACACCTCCCAAGGGAGGCGCCCAGTGGGCATCCTTACCAGATGCCCGAACCACCTCAGCTGACTCCTTTCTAAGTAAAGGAGCAGCGGCTCTAATCCGAGTCCCTCACGGATGACTGAGCTTCTCACCCTATCCCTAAGGGAGACGCCAGCCACCCTTCTGAGAAAACTCATCTCGGCCGCTTGTACCCGCGATCTCGTCCTTTCGGTCATCACCCAGCCCTCATGACCATAGGTGAGGATAGGAACGAAGATCGACCGGTAGATCGAGAGCTTTGCCTTGCGGCTCAGCTCTCTTTTCGTTACAACGGTGCGGTAAAGCGAACGCAATACCGCCCCCGCTGCTCCGATTCTCCGGCCAATCTCACGCTCCATAGTACCCTCACTCGCGAACAAGACCCCGAGGTACTTGAACTCCTTCACTTGGGCTAAGGACTCATTTCCTACCCGGAGTAAGCAATCCATCGGTTTCCTGCTAAGAGTCATGGCCTCAGATTTAGCGGTGCTGATCCTCATCCCAGGTAATGTAATAAATATATTAAACTGAAATATTTTAAGACTAATAATTGAATATATACATCCATTGTTAAAAATGTATCACACAAATCATCAAGAAGAAATTAGTTTGATAAAACTCATAGTTTGGAGGACAGTTGTCTTTCAGTGCTGTTCAGCCATTTTGTCAAACAGGAACATACAGTCCAAAATGTTATCATTTGTTATCACTGTTGACTGGAAATGATTTGTTGGCCAAAGATCTGACATAAAGAAGAGTTAACTTCAGCTGTTGTGATTTGAAGACAGGTTTTGAAGCTGACACATTATCTAATTTTGAATCATGCCACTGGCTGCCTGAGATAATTAGTATGTTGGAAGAGATAGCATGGGGCTGGGCTGGATGGATGTAGAAGGACCCACCTTGGACAATCACCCTCAAATGTGTTGGCTGTGTTGTAAGTATAATGTTGAGTAGCCCCGTTAGCTCAGTTATCCAAACACACATTTTCAGCCTTTGACATTTTGACATGCTTGGTTATGGCATCGCCAATCAAAAGAGTGCATGTTTCAGGAGAAACTTTCAGGTTGTGTCTTCTGGCTCTCAATTTACCAGTGATTTTAGGGCTTCTTTGCCTGGTCTGATCTTCCTTTCTGCTTGGGTTAGCATTCTCGGTTAGAGTTTTCCCATACGTCATCTTGAAACTGCAGTTCATACCTGTTGTATACCTGTTGTTTGAGTGAGGGTTGGAGCCCTTCTGTTACTGTGTTAGCTCCTGCGTCAGTCAACCTCAAACTTAGCCCTGGTTGGAGTTGATGTTTTGGGTCTTGTGTGATGATCTAAAGTTGCGGGCAAGGTCACAATAAGTCCTGGAATCCTCATCGATGGGAGCGTGTCAGCGAAGTCATTGGCAAGAGATCCAGCACTGGTTGCTACACTCCTCCCCCCTTAGTGGAAGGGTAAGGCATGGTATGCTTTCTGGGATTTAAGGTGAGGTATTGGTACCCCTAAGATGATTTATCAGTGGTTTAAAGTTGAAAAAACTGCTGCAATGTGTTTTTCACATATGTCTTCTCTTCTGCCTCTCTCTAGAGCCTCAGACAGAACAGGCTGTTTTCGCCATCCTCTTGAGCCCCTTCTCTGATTGGCTAACTGCACTTTGAGTGACACAGGACCAGGCTTATCACCAGTTTCATTCTGGGGCATTTGGTGATCTCTCTTAGCCTGGATGCCAGACGAACTTAGCCCCGCCCACAACAGATTTGGTCGGGCAGTTCGGTCTGGAGTCGCTCCATTGGGAAAAAATTATGGCCCGACCGGGCCAATCAGGTTGTCAGGGCGGGCTTTATACGATGATTGACAGATGATCAACGGTAACGTAATCAACCACGTCATCACAGTGCGCTTAGGTTGAATTCGTTTTCAACAAACGTGCCTGCCGCTGGCGAGCTGAGATGTGTAGATGCTGCCATTGAGTCTGTTTTAGAAGACATCGACAGCGCATTCATTTTGAAAGAGGAACAAAGAACGTGGAGGCGACGCCAAAGCACCGCGCTAATCCCTATCGCCCCGGCGCTTGGCTGTTCACAACGGACACTGAAGCGACGCTGAACCGCCGGGCAGCGCTAATAATATCACCCGTTGATCCAGTAGATCGCTGCACGGCTTTGTGCCAGTCACACCGGAGGCTGAAGCACCACGCTGCGCCAAGGCTGCCTCGCGGTGCTTCAGCCCCCGGTGTGACCGGCACAAAGTTTTAACATGGGAGTGGATGGGAGCCAGCTGTTATTTAAGGCTTGGCGCTGCGCTGAAGCGTCCGGTGTGAACCCGGCGTTAGTAAATAACTCGCAATGCGTTGCTTAGCATACGTCACATACTACGTTGCTCTGATTGGTTGTAGGTCTATCCAATTGAGCGAAGAGGAATTTTACTTCCTGCTCAGTTGAAACACGCCCCATAATTTTTTCCCAATGGAGCGACTCCAGACCGAACTGCCCGACCAAAAATGTTGTGGGCGGGGCTAAATTCGTCTGGCATCCAGGCTAGATCTCTCTGGTAATACAGCTGAAAGTCACACTATGTTTGGATACCATTATAGAAGACAAGCCACACATTGGCAGTCAGTTACACCAGGATGTTTCTGAATGGTAAGTTACACCGTCCTCATGTTTGTTCAAGTTTGAGCAGGACAGTCGGCCATGTAGGAGTAACGTCCCGAGTTACAGTACGGAGTTTCACAAGGGAGGTTCACAACAGAGTTTCCGTCCCGAAGAAAAACTAAAGTGTAACCGCTGGTCTTGAACAGTAACGTTCTTAGGAGAAATGGCACGGACAAATTATCTTCGAACAAGTTTGCTTGGTGTCGCGTTCGGTGTGGAGCGGTGGTGGTGGGTAGCGGGGTTGATGGGTTCAGAGGCTGGACTGGTACCGGCTGGGTGGGGCTGACTGACGAGTGTGATCCCATCTGACTCATATGGGGGAGGAAGTACAAAACGCGACGTTTCAAACGCGAACCCAGTATTCCTCAATCCCTAAATAACAATATCTTTATGACCTTTTTTAATGATAAAATTCTAACTATTAGAAATAAAATCAACCATCTCCTGCCCTCAATTGGCACTAATACCCTCCCAACAACAGAGATATCAGAAACGGCTGAGAATCCTACCCATTACTTAGACAGCTTCTCTCTGATCACCTGTGATCAGTTTACCAAAATAATCTCAGGTTCTAAACCAATAACCTGTATCTTAGATCCCATTCCTACTAAATTACTTAAAGAAATTCTGCCCCTAATTCATTAAAATGCAATGTAAAAATAAAGCAATGTAGTTGTATTCTGTACATGATGTAAACTTATCTATGTTTGATTCCTAATTTCCCATTAACCTCATGCGGGACGGTCAGGGACAGCCAAAGTGCCGGATATGGGCTGCTGGCCATACAACGTCCAGTTCAATCTCTCACTGAGGTTGGTCTTGGGGTAGAAGGTGGATGTCAATTTGTGACCAACCTTCCAGGTTACACACACGGTTATGAAGACAGAAGAGACTAACTGTGTCCAACTATTGGAGAGTATGAAGTGTTGTATGCCCCACCAGGTCGAGATGTCATTCACTAGAACTTGAGAGATGGCTCTGCAGTGGCATTTCTCAAGTTCCACCCACCGGTATTAGTCCATGGCAACCAGTAAGAGGACGTTTTGTTTAGAGCGCTTGGGAAATGGGCCCATCAGATCTAACCAAAGCATTTCCCAGGGATGTTGGACCATGGTTTGCTGAAGTTTTCCTACCTGTTGTCCGGTTTGTAAAATGTTTAATTTAGACGGTTGAGTATATGCTGTTGGACATCCTAGCTCAGCTTCAGCAAGACGACCAGGTGCTACAGTCTTCCGAAGGTCTTGTAAGGCACAAGATGAACAGAGAGGGGGGTCTTGAAGTAGTCAAGAAGCTGCATCCTGAAGCAGATAGGTATGCAGCGTTGGTAGATGGTTTTGTGTGGGATGGTAACAACAGGGTAAATGAGATCCCCGAATATTGTGAAGGAGATGTTTGAGTTGATGACACCTTTTCTATTTTTCAGAAACCTTTGGTACAGGGTCTGGCAGTCCGATGGAGATGGGAAGCTCTTTTGATGGTTTCGGAGAAGCAGAAATGATGGTAGAACACACAAGTATCGTTGGCTAATCTTCTGTTGGGGCTTAAGATAAGGCATCTGGTGGTGATTTACTTTCCTTTGTTCTCCACAGTGAAGGTGAACTCCTGAAGCCTGTGTTCCCACCTGATGAGCTGGGTGCCTGGTGTGGTGGTCACAAACACCCACACAAGAGAAGCATGATAAGTCATCACAGTTAAAAGTCGACCCTATAGATAGGGTACTCCTACTGAGCCGAAGCAGTTTTGAGTGGAAAATGCAGTGGACAATGATGTAATTTATTCTGATTCTAATAATCCCATTTAAGATGCAGCACCAACAGAAGGTTCCAGACCGGAGATTGAGGGATGGAATGCTGAGCATCAGGCAACAAATCAGACAGGGACATGTGAGGGTGGTGATGACCGAGTGAGAGAGTTTCTATATATATAAATACACGCCATATAAAAAAAAAAAAACAGTCGGATACAATGATACTGTGTTCTTAAAGCTACATCATGAAACGGCAGCATATACAGGCAGAAAGTAAGAAAAAACACGTATATAAACATATAGCACCATAAGAACCTATGTAAAAACCATACTTGTAAACATTCAGGTCTATGTAGACATGTTTGCCTTTTTCAGATTAGAGCAACAGCCCATTAAAATACATGCCAATGTCCTTGCATCTGACTCTTAGTTTAAAGTATATACTCTCTCTCAAATCAAACTGCTTAACACTTGTTTTTATAAAAATTATAAAATCATCCAATTCAGTTCAATAAAATTATTTATCTCTGCAATGTAGCTCACCATGAAGGTCAACAGATGCATACACAAGAAAAAAAGACAAAAGATAGAAAAAGACGTGGACATAATAATTCCTAGATACACTGTGCATTATATGTACAACATTCAGGATTCCATTTTTCCATTTGTTGAGGATGGGTTAAACTGAATAACAATAAGAGGGGATAGTTTTGTCCAAAGGTGAAAAACTTTGATTTAACTAAATATAAATAAAAATGTGTGAAATCTACACAGTTATTCTTACTTGGAATGCATACCTAAAACATTTTTCCAAACCCGACCACATAGCTCATATTGTGTTGTCTCCTCCCCTTTCTTCTAACATTTGCTTTGCTTTCTGTCTGCTTTACTTTAGGATGTGTATTCCTCTCTCCCTCATTTGTCATTCAAACACTGATTCAATAAGAATTAGAGTCAAAGTAGCAACAGGGCAACAAATGAGGCCCCTGTACGCATTTCATTCTCCTGCGGCCGTGTGTCTGTCAAAGTGCCTCGCTGCATTTCCTGTTAGCCATCATATCTGTGGAGGGTGGTTGATATAATTTCACAGCTGACAGTCGGTGGCCACACAGCCTCACATACTGTGTCGAGGACAATTGTGTGCGTGTTTGTGCGTGCGATTTTGTGTCTGCATGTGTTTATAGCAATATTAGCTACTCAGTCTCAACCTGCCAGGATGTTTCATCTGAATCTGCTGGTTTGGAGGGAGGAAACAAACACCTTTTCCCACACGGACAGTTTTGTATAATGATCTGTGTCCTTTTGAAACTAAACTGATGATATGACATTCATGTTGTGGTTGGTCAGCTAAGAGGTGATGAACAGTTGGAACTCTTGTCTCCTGAAATCTTTTTATTTTCTTCATAATTTTCAAAGATTGAGAAAATACAGACCTGACTTGGATTTTTTTTAGATAATTACTTATGGGTCCATCTATCATCCATTACCTGTGGACAAGCTAACATGAGGTATGGGTGTAAACACCTATAAAACTTACTCTTCACCCCGGAGAATGCTATAAACTATAATATGTTGTATTATTATTGATGACTATCTTCTCAGTCCTTTATGTGAACTTTATTCTTCACTGTGCCATTGTTCTTGATCACCTCTTTGACTTTGACTTCAGATCGTTGATATTTTGGCTTTGTGGCCTCTCACAGACAATCTCTGCTTTAACTGCAGTGTAGACGATGTTATATCGATATGCTGACAAAGAGCTTTTTGGCACAGAGACTGACAGAAGGGGACAAAAGATAATGGTACAAGGTCGAACCATTCTTTTTCAATAATCATCTTTAGCAAATATAATAATGTTGGCCATATCCAGAAATTGGCTTCATTGGCTTCAGATTTACAGTGAAATCAATGTATCATTAATCTGATTGCAGCACTCTGCTAAACAGAGATCCGCTTGTCTTTATACATATTCTATTAAATTGAGGCAATTTTATGTTTTCTTTTATTTATAAAAAATGTCCTACTGTCACTGTAACACATGAACATTCTTTCCATCACTGGTAAGTAGTTTGTAAAGACTTAACACAAACATGAACAAATTTAACAATTCAAGACATCTGCAGGACATGTTGGGAGACTCACAAGAGACCGACAGACCTTGTGTGTAGTTTTATTTCTGTGTTACCAAGCTCAAGCTTGGATCCACCACAAACTCAAAAAGACCAATTATATTAAACATTTAGGAGAGAAAGATGAGATTTGCAAGAAAACAAAAATTATAATACAAATCATATAATGTGACATGTATAAATATGTATGAGGACATAACATAAGCCAACCACATAAGTTATGTTTAGCCTATGCATTGTAATCAAATGAGTTAATCATCAGCCCACTATCGATAAATGATCATAATTATTTAATGATTTGCTTACAGATATCTGTGATAGAGAACGGCCGATCATGCATTTGTGATGCCACTGTAAGTGCTTGAACCATGGAGAGAAATTATTGTCAATGATGACAAATGCATGTTTTATTATCAATGAAAAGCATCAAAGGATGGTGCATACCCTACACACCATGTTTATATCCTAAACAGGCGATGCAAATTTTTTACATTGAAATATTGACATTTCATCATGACATTATTGTGATGCCATTTATACCATATGATGTAGAATTAGTGGTTGATCAAAATAAGGCCTAAATCGTGTCTCTATAGGTTGCCAAAGTAAATCTATCACTACACTTTTTGAAAATTGAAATAATTTCATGATGTCCATAATGATTTTTTGATCTCTATAAGCTTTGGTCATATTTGTAATCCTACAGTTACTTAGTGACGTCTTCATGATGTCACATATTATATGAAACTTAGATTGTCACTTACCCCTATTATATCAGAGATATCTTTAAAATGTTTTTTTAGGAGATATTGAGCTATTTTGTACACTCTCTCTCTCTTTCTCTCTCTCTCTCTCTCCCTCTCTCTCTCTCTCACTCTCACTTTCCCTCTCACACACACACACACACACACACAGACACACACACACACACACACACACACAGTGACGAAAGCAAGACCCCGCTTCTGGCTATCTGTGAGTGGTTGTGGGTAATTTATGGTGTTCACACACGAGCATCCCAAACCCACGAAAGACTTACCAAACAATTAGAAAAATTTTAACTACTTTATAAATGAATTCACTACAACTTGACCACTCATTCAACTTCAGGTTTATAGATCCAATCAAATTATCTTTCTGAAGTTCCCTTCCATGTATTTACAGCTTTACAAATATTAAATGTGTTTGCACTGATCTCATTTGTGTTACTTTTGTTAGTGGTTGTTGCATTTTAAGTGCTGCTGGAAAACTATTACGCTATGATCAGATGATAATTACTAACTATTTTTACATGGAATATTCCTGTGTCATATAACTTTGGCAACTTTAGATTCACTGACTGCTGTTGTTATTTCTAGACTGGGTATCTACGGACTGATGTGTTTGTTCAGTGTGTGTGTGTGTGTGTGTGTACGTGTGTCCAGGGTGACACTGTTGGTATTGGACTTGCTCGAGTGAATTAACATTGCTGCGTAATCACTCTGCATTATGGACCAGCTCAATAACTTGATACTGCAGGTCACAGGCATGTCAGGCGGCTTCTGTCAATACGTGCTTCACGCACACACACACTGCTGATATCTATTGTAACAGACACACATCTAAACAAACACACAAACACCAATATTCCTTGCAGGCAGACATGACTTATATACTCTGACGTGAGGAAGATAACACAGTGATGTGATCAATAGCACTTTGGTGGCAACCACTCCCTGTCCCCATGCCCTTAGGATATATATTTTTTGGGGGCAGTAAAATCCTAATGGATTCAACCCCTCTCTTCCTGACACTTTATTTCACCTTATCTTTATTACCATCTCTGTCCCTGAGTGCTCGCTGCTGTAAAATATCTCTCTCTCCAGGAGCTATTCTTTGCAAAGAAGCTGTTTCCATCCTCAAAAAGATCCACTCAGAGCTTTGAGTTTATGTAACAGTTCAGTTTGTGGCTATAGATGAATCAGCATCTATATGAACAGAATGTGGTTCAATAACTTAAATATTAGATGAGACTGGAAAGAGGGTGACGGGGAAAAAATCTATTGTGAAGATATTTTCACAACAGTAAATTCAGAATATCGACAGCAGACTGAATCTCCTAGCAATGATCCATCCATTGCTCCAATGGCCTTATCTCCTGTCATGATTTATGTAACTCGCAAAATGCAACGACGATAGACTGTTCAATCCAACTAGAGGCAAACGCAGTAACCATCTGTACTTCTAACAGTTTTGCTATTTTAGAGCCTTACCAAGGTGCTGCATGCAGTCATTTAATTCAAATCTTCATTTGGGTCATGAATGTGTTCAGCAAATGTAATTTGTAAACTGGCAGACTGCTTGAGACACTCATGTTTGGGCTGCAGTGACACGGACTCACTAACACTGGACAGTTTAAGACTACAAAACATATATTGGTCAGATTTCTGCTTTTTTCTTTTTCCAAGACTGAACCCAATACCCTTTAAAAAAAATGATTAAATCGCATTTCATTTAGCTGATGCTTTTATCCAATGCGACTTACAATAAGTGGATTCAACCATGAGGGTACAAACCCAGAACAGCATAATTTTCTTTAAAAAAGCCAAACTACCGAGTGCTACAAGTGCAATTAATAAGTGCGATTAAACTTTATCATTAATAGACATCATCTTCTTATCCAAGGTGTAGTTGGAAGAGATGTGTATTTAGTCTGCAGTGGAAGATGTGTAGACTTTATGCTGCCCAGATGTCATTGGGGAGCTCATTCCACCATTTAGGAGCCAGGACAGCACACAGTCGTGATTTTGTTGAGCAGCTAGGTGTCTCTTGCAGTGAGGGAGCAACAAACTGATTGGTTGATGCAGAGCGGATTGGACGGGCTATGATGTAAGTTTTGACCATGTCCGGATGCGGGCAGCCACTGGTAGCCAGTGAAGGGAGCTGAGGAGCAGTAAAGTGTGAGTGAACTTAGGTGGGTTAAAGACCAGTCGAGCTGCTGCATTCTGGCTGATCTGCAGAGGTCGGATGGCACTAGCAGGTAGACCAGCCAGGAGGGAGTTGCAATAGTCTAGGCGTGAGAGGACCAGAGCCTGGACCAGAACCTGTGCTGCCTTCTGAGTGAGAAGGGGACGTATTCTCCTGATGTTGTGCAGCATGTATCTACACAAGCGTGTTGTTGCAGTAATGTTGGCAGTAAGGGAGAGTTGCTGTCAAGTGTCAGATAAGTGCTTAGGCTTGTGTTTGTGATATGTACCACTGCTGTGGCACCAATTCGACAGTTCCATCCCAACCTTACTCGAGAGGCGTCATTCCATATCCTACCAGTACCCTCGCCTGTCATCTGATTGACTGCACCTAACTAACTTCTGTTCCTGCTATTTCAGGTGCAGGGCCTCAAATGTGATTCTGTTTGATTGGTCAGCTGATTTTATAAGTCGATTTGCTTACCCCATTTTGACTTCAGTCTGTTGTTGGGCCAGGTTACACAAGCTGTTATCTACAGCTTAGTTCAATCAATCAATAAAATTGTATTTGTATAGCCCATATTCACAAATTACAATTCATCTCATAGGGCTTTAACAGGGTGTGACATCCTCTGTCCTTAACCCTCAGCAAGAGTAAGGAAAAACTACTAAAAACCCTTTTAACAGGGTAAAAATACGTAGAAACCTCAGAGAGAGCCACATGTGAGGGATCCCTCTCCCAGGACGGACAGAAGTGCAATAGATGCCAAGTGTAGGAAAACATCATCCAGATTAAAGTTTTTGCAGCATTGATGACGGTAAACATCCCAAAGGATAACCCCACTATAGGCATGCCAAGCAGTCCCGCTGAAATCACAGTCAATGGTCAGCAACCAGCAGGACCACAATCCACCTTCCAGACCAGACGCCACTCCAGTCCTCAGTCACCTCAGTCAAGCTCTGTGTGTCATGTGTCATAAAATAGAACAAGTTACGTTCTGCCGCACTAATTAGCTCTAACTATAAGCTAAAAGGAAGGTTTTGAGCCTACTCTTAAACGAACAGATAGTGTCTGCCTCCCGAACTGAAAGTGGTAGATTATTCCACAGCCGAGGGGCTTGATGGCTAAAAGCTCTGGCTCCTACTCTACTTTTAGAGACTTTAGGGATGACAAGTAGGCCTGAATTCTGGGAGCGGAGTGCTCTAGTGGGTTTATAAGGTACTAACAGCTCTTTAAGGTAAAAGGGCGCTATATTATTAAGGGCCTAGAAGGTGAGGAGGAGAATTTTAAATTCTATACTAGATTTAACTGGAAGCCAGTGTAGCGATGCTCATACTGGAGAAATGTGCTCTCTTTTCTTTGTTCTCGTTAGGACACGTGCTGCGGCATTTTGGACAAGCTGTAGAGTCTTTAACGACTTCCTGCTGGAGCCTGATAATAATGAATTACAATAGTCCAGTCTCGATGTAACAAAGGCGTGGACTAGTTTCTGCATCTTTTTGCGAAGGACATGTCTGACTTTTGAGATATTACGCAAGTTGAAAAAGGCGGTTCTAGAAACTTGTTTTAAGTGACTATTAAAGGATAAATCAGGATCCTGACTGTTTTGTTGGAAGCAAGGGCAATGTCGTCTAGCACAGCTATAACCATAGATAATGTATCTCTAAGGTGTTTGGGGCCAAGTATTATAACCTCTGTTTTGTCTGAGTTTAATAAGAGAAAATACGGGTCATCCAGGTTTTTATGTCCTTGAGACATGCTCAAAGTTTAGTTAATTGATTACTTTGTTCAGGTTTTATTGATAAGTATAACTGGGTGTCATCCGCATAGCAGAAAAATACGATTTAAACCAGTTAAGGGTTAATTAACTGTTTGAGTCTTTGTAATAAAATTTGATGGTAAATTGTGTTGAATGCTGCACTGAGATCTAACAGAACGAGGACAGACACAAGTCACTGATCTGAGGCTATTAAAAGGTAATTGGTGACTTTTGCTAAGGCTGTCTCTCTACTGTGATTGGATCTAAACCCCGACTGAAAGTCTTCATATATATTATTTCCTGGAGAAATTCACACAGCTGATTGGCTACAACTTTTTCTAAGATTTTAGACATGAAGGGGAGATAAGATATTGGTCTGTAATTGGCTAAAACCTCTGGGTCTAGGGTGGGTTTTTTGAGAAGGGGTTTGATTACTGCTATTTTAAAAGACTTTGGTACATAACCTGATGGTTGTCATTAGTCTTGCGTATAAAAATCCTCTTTGAAATTGTGTTACCCTCTTATTTACATGAGTGAAATCAATAAAGCATCTAACCTGCAGCCCCTCTCTCCTAAGATAATAGATATAAGGTGCCTCCCTAAATTATTAGTTAAGTTCCTTTTTCCAAATGTTGTGCGAAATAGGTTATTACATATTAGAATTAGTAATGAGTGATTACACTATTTTCTTATTTTAGATAGTAATTATTGTCATCTTAGTCTGGGAGTGATTATAATCAAGCCGCCACACATATTCTGAAGGAATTTGTGCTTGAAAAACATTTGCAGAAAGTAATTTGCAGATGTTGAAGAAGCAATGCAGTCTCTCTCTCTCTCTCTCTCTCTCTCTCTCTCTCTCTCTCTCTCTCTCTCTCTCTCTCTCCCTATACTATAAAAACATATATATATATATATATATATATATATATGTTTTTATGTTCAATGTGCAAACATTTTCATTATCAATTCTCAGTATTACACTGCGATGTGGTTATAGAAAACCTGTACATTTTTGCACATTGAAATCCTACTTCATTTTATTTTGACTTCTTTCTACAGGTGTTAGTCATAATGCTTTAGACCCAATAGATGCAAATGGCTCTTGAGATGCATGTACCCGAAGGAGTGTGAGTATCATTGGTTTCCTTCCCCCTCCAGTGACAAAATAATCATTGCATTTGTGTGTGTTTTTTTTGTGTGCGTGCGTGTGTTTGTGGCAACCACTTAAATACAACCAGGAATAGATTTAGCAGTTAGAAGTTCCATTACACACATTGAGTGCCACAAATGTATGTCACATGTTCTGAGCAGCACTTTGGATAGGCGGGACCATCTGTGCCAACCGTTAGTTTTTTTTAAATGTTATATTGTGAAACAAAATAATTGACTTTTTGTTTGTTCTAAGAAAGCTCTTAATTTTTGGAATACAGTGATAACATGTACAGTACGTTTTTTCTGAGTGCTGGATCATGTTAATGTTACTTTTATATGTTTAATGATCTTTTAATAATTCCAGTTCCAGTTACATGCTCTTTTTCAAAAAACTACACTTAGAAGAAAATTAATAGCAACAGTCTTTTCAGCAAATGCCCCAAAACAACATATGAGTGACAACCCCCAGAGCTGCTGCAATAGCTAGAGACCAGGAACAGTTGTGAAACCATAACTATTAAGATCTGTCAGATTGGGTGTTATAATGAAAATCATAATAATCTTCAGTTGTAACTTGTTGTCATCAGGTGTTTCAGCCTTTCAATCGAAATAGTGTTAAAACCCAAACCTGAGGGTACGCTGAGGCTGAAGGTAAATCTGACTGGCTACTGGCTTGTATGGCACTGGTATGAAAGTGGCCCGCTCAGTAGATCAGACATCATTACCTCTACGCTTTTTTTAAACTAAACATCTTCATAGGCAGCCGCGTCAAAAGCTGTTCTATTTAAGAAACTGCATAAAATGTGGTTGCAATAAAAGTCAAATAAAAATAAATAATAATGTTCCAGATGGTTCTCTCTTGGCTAGTCTGTTGTCAGTCTAATGGTTGTATGTGTTTAATCTGAAAGACTATGCAGTACTTTCAGATTGAACACAGGGCTGTCTCTAGACATCATACTTTATGTCTTTACCAAGAGAAATTATGTCAATCCTCTGTAGCAGGAAGGTGTTATTACCCTCAGCATTAAATGTCAAACCAAGAACAGCTCTGTAGAAGTGACTTTACCTGAATTACATGCAAAACAACTGCTCACTCAATTCATTCTCTGTTGCTGTTATATAACTTGAACTGCTATTTTATAGACGTTTTTAGATGATGTTGCTCAGCAGGTCACTTGCTCTCAAAGCTAGTGGGGAATTTTGACAGCTGTCAATCCAGTTTGCCAATATCAAAATGCCTTATTTGTTTTTAATGCATTGCATGAATGCTTCTGTGTTAATTCTATGGCGAAATACATCTCAGACAGATGGTGGTCATGACCTTCATACTTCAGGTTCATGTGAAGCTTGTTATGTTCATCATAATGTGTATTAACATAAATTGTATTAGTTTTCTTGAATTATTATCAATATCACTTAATAATTCAATGTTCACTGAACCAACATGTTGGGTTGGTACATATTCCTCTTTTTTGCATTTAGTATTGTCTCAGACTGTTTTGGCTCCTGGGTCAGAAAAATGTCAAATTTTCATGAAACATATTTTTTAAAATGTCTTTGGTCAGGGTGTATTCCAGCGTTTCTTTCTAGAGAACCATGAGTTCTTTGTCAAGCTGTGTCATGTCTTGTCTTTATGCTTGGTTGCCTGAGTAGCAGTGGACCTACTTTTGTATCCCATAGTGCGTTGCTGTCTGAGGCAATAAAGATGAGATGTTTTGTTTGACTTTGGCACTGAAATAAATGTTGTGTTCTCATGATAGACTTCGAGGAAAAACACTTGGACAAACATCAATATGATAAGAATTACCTCAAATGACAGAAACCATCTTTGAGAAAAATGTATTTGATGAGTAGTTTGACATCTTAATTTGGTCCATGTCCCACCCACTAATAGAAGAGGCGGGACTTATTAATTACACTGCAGCCAGCCACTAGGGGGTAATCGAGACGCTTTAGCTTCACTGTTGTCCAACTTTGAATACTGTCTATGGTTGCACGAAATTTGCGATGGCTCATGGGCTTGATGATGACCCAAACCTACTGAGGACTGTCACAACACATTCTGCTTCTAAGTAGCTTGTGAGTCTTTCACTCACTTACAACCTGATGGGACTCGTATTGCATTGGCTTATCGCAGTGATTTTCAACCAGTGTGCCGCGGCACACTAGTATGCCGTGAGAGATCGTCAGGTGTGCCGTGGGAAATTATCTAATATCTAGTGTTGCACCGAAGTATCGGCCGAACATCGGTAGCGGCAGATATTTGCCTCGTTTACCGACATCTGCACATCGGTAATAAACTTGACTTTCACCGATATCATTGGTATTTGTGGTTAAACCGCTGGGCAGGTGCCGCGGCTGGGGGAGCAGTCGCCCTCCTCTCAATGCCGCCGGAGACTCGGCGTGCGGCACGCCTCAAGGTTTTTTGGGGGGGGAGGTCCTATTCCGCTGTGCCTCACGGCGTCAGTGGTGCGGGGTGCTTTCTTTCTCTTGGACCGCTGGGCGGTGTCCGTCGCCGGTGCGGAAGGCGGGCCGTTGGAGGGGACCGGGTACGGCGGTCGGCGGCAGCGACTCTGGACGCGTGTCGGGCCCTTCTCGCGGATCACTTCAGCTACGGCGCCCGCTGGAGGAACCCTCCGTTCGCGCGGGGGGCCCCCTCCGGCGGTGCGCCTCGGCTGGCGCCTAGCAGCCAGAACTGGTGCAGACCAGGGGAATCCGACTGTTTAATTAAAACAAAGCATCGCGAAGGCCCACGGTGGGTGTTGACGCGATGTGATTTCTGCCCAGTGCTCTGAATGTCAAAGTGAAGAAATTCAATGAAGCGCGGGTAAACGGCGGGAGTAACTATTGGCACTCAAAACAGGTCAATCTGTTTTAGACAGGGTTAAAAGGTCCTATTTTAAATGATCCTTGTGGTATTTTGACCAAAATATGTTACAGACATTTCAATAAGACCCCAAGGAACCATATCAAATTTGATAAAATGGGTATAATAGGTCTCCGTTAAATAAAGTTTAGTTAAATCAAAGATTGTTTCATAAATCTGATTCAATTTGTGCTCATTAAAAGGTAAGAGTAAGAAAGGGCTGAAATAATTTAAAATAGTGCTTTTTAATACATTTAGAAATTATATTACTAACTATATGTATTATATGTACTGTGTTAGTCCATAGAGTGTCATTTTAGTTGGTGGTGTGCCCCAGGATTTTGTAAATGTAAAAAATGTGCCGCGGCTCAAAAAAGGTTGAAATTGATTGGTAAATTGTAATTGTTACCTGATCACATTCCTGTGCCACTAGCGTATATGTACATGGAGATAATTCATTCACATACCCACACAAATTTTCATTATTTATTTGTATAAATTAGGTAGTACTATAGTACCTTTGCTTCACTAATTTACACAGTTTTTCACTATAGGTCTTCTAAGTCTTCTAAGCTATTATATGCACTAAAAGTTACAGATGGCTTTTGGGAATGGTTGATGATGCAAACCAAGAACTGTGAGAACTGCATGATAACATTTTTCTCAAGTGAGTGTCAGGGTTTTTGGACTTTTATACCCTTCATGACCATGTAGGGTCCTCAGTGTTCCTGTTTTCCCTGTCACATGTGTGTTGACTTGATTTTTCATTGTGTTCACCTGTGCCTTGTTGGCTAGCCTTGATAAGCCAGCTGATCTTCTGTGTGTTGGCTGAGTCTTGAAATTGACACCCTACCGTTAAGTTATGTGAGTTGCTCTGAGAATCTCTGCTTTAGATGCTAATACCTGTTTTGAACCTTTTTTGTTTTTGATATCCTTTTGTTACCTGTTTTGGGGACATCACTAGTTGACTCTGTTAAATTGCCCAGACTGTGTTTTTAGTTGTCTGGAGGTATTTTGTGTTACTGTTCAAACCGTGTGGAATCCTCTGCCTGACTGAAGTAAAGAAACCTTTTTTGATTCCATCCAAGAAAATCAGCTCAGTGGTAGGCAATCTGTCTACTACACGGGAGACCCAGGTTCGAATCCCGATTGATCCTTGAGGCAAGACTCAGCAGAGACAAGGGATCCCCTATCCTCTCAGTCCCCACGGACACCGACATAGGCGGATCAACTTTATGCGGCAATGGCCAGCCCTGCATGGCTTTCAACAGACTCTGATGGATGTACTGGCTCACTTGCCACCATCAGTCCACTCTGGAGCTCCAGTGCCAACATGTGATCCACGTCCACCTGCAGAACCACGACTACCTGCTCACGAGAGGGATGACGGCAACAACAGGGACTGCCGGGCGTTTCTAACCCAATGCTCTCTCACTTTCGAACTTCGTTCCCCTACGTCATAACTCTCCTGACCGGATGGACCACAACTCTTTGGGAACAGCAGGGCCACTCCTGTGATGTCTTCAGCACCTACACGGGTGAGATGCGTCGGGTGTTTGACCATCCTTTAGGGGGTAGAGATGCAGCTAACTGCCTTTTTCCAGCTGCATCAAGGCAGCGCTAGTGTAGCTGAGTATGCTGTGCTCTTCTGCACCTTGGCAACTGAGTGTGTTCCGGCAGGCACTTGTGGACTCTGGTGCTGCTGGGAATTTCTTGGACCTCACCCTCGCCAGCAGCCTTCACCTGCCCATAACTAGCCTGGACCATCCTCTTGGCCCTCGATGGTAGGCCCTAGGGAAAAGGTACGGTAACCCATATTACCGCTCCTGTTGTTTTGTCCATTTTTGAGAAACATTATGAAAAGATTCAGTTTAATCTGATCCACTCTTCTGAGTTCCCTGTTGTGCTAGGGTTCCCCTGGTTGTCTAACCACAGTCCTCATATCAATTGGTCTTTGGGAACTGTGGTCGAGTGGGGGTCCAAAGTGCAAATCTTCTTGTCTCCTCACTAGAGCTGTGTCCTCGATTCCTAAGCCTCTTAGTCCTCTGGAATTGTCCCAAGTCCCTTCCATGTACCATGAGCTGAGTGAGGTATTTAGCAAGAGGAGGGCAACTGCCCTGCCCCCTCATAGGCCTTTTGACTGTGCTATTGATCTCCATCCAGGGTCCTTCCCTCCACGAGGAAGGATCTTCTTTTTACTGTCATCCACAGAGACTCAAGCTATGGAGGACTATATCAAGGACTCCCTGACAGCTGGAATCATTCGCCCCTCTTTTTTTCCTGCCGGTGCCGGATTCTTTTTTGTTGGGAAGAAGGACGGCGTCTCAGGCCATGTATTGATTATCGGGGCTTGAACAACATCACGGTGAAGAATCGTTACCCCTTGCCCTTAATGTCCACAGCTTTTGAACTCCTGCAAGGGGCAAATATCTTCAACAAATTGGACCTCCGTAACGCCTACCACCTGGTCCGGGTCAGGGAGGGTGACGAGTGGTAGACGGCCTTCAACACACCTACAGGTCACTATGAATATTTAGTAAAACCATTTTGGTTGTCAAATGCGCCAGCGGTTTTCCGGGGGCTCATTAACGAGGTACTGAGAGAAATGCTAAACCATTTTGTTTTTGTCTATTTGGATGACATTCAGATTTTCTCCAAATCCCTCCATGAGCACCCCCATCATGTCCGAGTCGTCTTCCAGTGCCTGCTTGAAAACCACCTCTTCGTCAAACCCGAAAAATTTGAGTTCCACGTCTCTGAGGTGTCCTTTTTGGGCTTCATCCTGTCCAATGGGAGTCTTCTCACAGATCCCAAGAAGACACAAGTCATTCGGGATTGGCCCTAACCATCCTCGGTCAAGGAGGTGCAACTTTGCCAATTTTTATAGGAAGTTCATAAGAAACTTCAGTGCTGTTGCCGCCCCCATGACCGATCTCACCAAGAAGAAGTCTGGCCCCTTTAAGTGGTCCTCATAGGCAGAGCGAGCCTTTTGTGAACTGAATGTGAGATTTTCCTCCGCCCCTATCTTGACCTTACCCGATCCCTCTCTCCGCTTTATGGTTGAAGTAGATGCGGCAGTAGGGGTGGTGCTGTCCCAGCGTCCGGCTCATGACAAACCACATCCTTGTGCCTTCTTCTCCGCTCGCCTTTCGGCTGCTGAAAAGAATTATGATGTGGGGGATTGTGAGCTCCTGGCTATTGAGATGGCCTTGGAGGAGTGGCGCCACTGGCTGGAAAGTGCCCAGCCCCCTTTTGTGGTTTGGACGGACAACCAAGGTTCTGCAGTGGGGGCATTCTTCGCGTCTGACCGGCCATCCAGGAATGGGCAGGACTCTAGAGTTCATTAAGAGGCGGTTCTGGTGGCCTAGAATGAACACGGATGTGAGGTCCTTTGTTGCTGCCTGCTCTGTCTGTGCCCGAAGCAAGAGTTCCCATGGTCTCCTTCACCCTCTACCCATCCCCAAGCGACCCTGTTCCCGCATATCCATGGACTTTATTACAGGTCTTCCCCTCTCTCCGGGAAACACTGTTATTCTGGTGATTGTCGACTGCTTTTCTAAGGCGTGTCGGTTTGTCCCCATGCCCAAACTCCCTTCGGCTCTCGAGACTGCTGTGGCTGTGTGTGGAAACGTCTTCAGGATCTTCGGTCTTCCCCTTGATTGTGGTCTCGGATCGTGGGCCCCAATTCACGGATCAGTTTTGGAGGGCCTTCTGCAAACTGATTGGGGGGACAGTCAGCCTCTCCTCTGGGTACCATCCAGAGTCCAATGGACAGACGGAGAGACTAAATCATGACCTGGAGACCACCCTCAGATGCCTGGCCCCATCTAATCCTTCGTCTTGGAGCAGGTTTGTGATCTGGGCTGAATATGCCCATAACACTTTGTGCTCCTCTGCTACAGGACTCAGTCCATTCGAGTGCCGGTTTGGGTTTCAGCCTCCACTGTTCCCCGACCAAGAGGTAGAGGTTGGTGTTCCCTCAGCCCAGAGCTTTGTCAGACGGTGCAGGCGTGACTGGTGCAAGGCCCGGTCTACCCTGCAGAGGTCTGTCCGTCAGTACCAACACCATGCCAACCGCAGCCGCAGACCTGCACCCCTTCTATGTCCTGGACAGAGCGTCTATCTGTCAACACAAGACCTTCCTCTGCGGGTGGAGTCCCGCAAGCTAGCTCCCCCGGTCCATGCGGATAAACCCAATGTTCCATGTCTCCCGCCTACGCCTGGTCGCCACGAGCTAACTGGTCCCTCCGCTCCCCAGAATCATCGACGGCGGTCCGGCTTATTCAATCCACCTTCTAATGGATTGTCGCCGGCTGGGGAGGGGTCTAAAACAGGGGTTTTCAACCAGGGGTCCGCGGCCCCCTGGTGGTCCGCGACGGCATTGCAGGGGGTCCGTGAAATTAACTTTGATATTTCAACACATTTCCAGATTACTCTTGAATATCGTGAAAAATATCTAAAATAAGAAAAATGTCTAAAATATATAAAGGTGATGAGGGGAACCTTGAAACTGGCTTGGGGCTAGAAACTGCCAGTAGTTTTCCCCTGTGCATGCATGTTAAAGGGAGATGAAGAAGAGCGGTTGAGCTGATGTAGTTTGTATGATGGGAATTTTTATTTTCCCAAAAAGAAGGCCCAAAAGGGCAGCATTAATAATGAAAATATTAAATAAATCAAAAGAGCGAAAATACAAATACTTTGCAATGACAAAAATTGATTGGCATAATAGCCAAAACAATTAATTGCAATAACAGTCAACTTTACCACGTTTGCTGGTTGAGAAACAATTTCCTAGGAGAGTTATAACACTTACGTCTATCGAGTAGCAGTTCTCCCAACAGAATGAATAGACAAGCTTAAATCGGGCCTAAGCACGCCCCTACAATTGGCACAAACCATGATTGTTATTGATCACCGTTACTTTAACGTTCTCTCAACATGTCAGCTACATGTCCGTACATTTAAGTCATTAACGTTATATATTGATGCACATATGGTTCTGAGATGCAGTACAACTACAAACAAGATTTTTCTAGATTTGTTAAGTAGATATGTCTAGATTTGTTTAAGGTTTTTAAATAAAACCAACATGGAAAACCAAATGTTAAAACTTCCTTCTATCCTCATGCACGCGCGCGTAGGCACCTCAGTGGGCCGCAGATTACTTTCTAGTCAGAATGGTGGTCCCCGGACAAAACCAGTTGAAAACCCCTGGTCTAAAATATCTGGTGGACTGGGAGGGCTATGGTCTGGAGGAACGGTCCTGGGTTCATTCTCAGCATGTACTCGATCCAGCCCTCATCAGGACCTCAACCAAAGTCATCCAGATAGCCCTCAAGGGAACGTCGGGAGACGTTCATAGGGAGGGGGGGTCCTGTCAGGGTTTTTGGACTGCTATACCCTTCATGACCATGTGGGGTCCTCAGTATTCCTGTTTTCCCTGTCACATGTGTGTTGACTTGATTTTTTCATTGTGTTCACCTGTGCCTTGTTTGCTAGCCTTTATAAGCCACCTGATCTTCTGTGTGTTTGCTGAATCTTGAAATTGACACCCTACCGTTAAGTTACGTGAGTTGCTCTGAGAATCTCTGCTTTAGATGCTAATACCTGTTTTGAACCTTTTTTGTTCTTGATATCCTTTTGTTACCTGTTTTTGGGACATTCTTATGTAACCCAGGTTAATGATTTAGAACATAAATAAGTGAATAAATTAGTTAATAAATATTATTAAAATTTACCTGAGTTAAGTTTATATTAGTTATCAAATCCATGATTTGATCTGAATAAACTGTTTAACAAAGACTAAAATGAATGTCAAAACTAATACAATAAGGATCCATATTATTAGTTTTGAAAGTAGTTTAAAGTGCACTGTTGCTTTAAGAAAGCACAGTTGCAAGAGCCAATCAGAAACAAGGTAGTTCTCCTGCTAGAAGACAGGGAGACAGAGAAAAAGAGTCTCTGGTTTGCAGCCAGTGAACTAAAGTTACTAGAAAGACTAGATTTGTACTGTTGTAAACTTTCATTTTATTTTCTAAAAGTGTTTGAGTTGTGTTCTGTCTACGTCTGTAGACTATGTTTTTTTTGGACATTTGAAAAGTGATTTATAGTTACTGAGAGATCGCGAGGAGCTTAGCATCCATGCTAACATCGTAGCTTCATGCGTGCAGTGGAATAGATGGCGAACCAACCGAGCGAGTGACCACACACTTTCCAGAGCGTGACCACACGGAACGGAGTCCTGTTCTATTGGAGGAGAGCACGTGTTTTTATGGAATTTACGGACTTACAACGTGGTCGTAAGAAAGATCGTCTGAACTTGTTAATACACACTGAACTGGATTCATTTGAAGATTTGTATGTATTATGTGTGTTATATGTTAGTGGTATTTTAAATGTGTTATATGGTAACTGTGAATTATTCTATATAAAACTACTCCCTTTTTTTATTGTTATATAAAAGAAGCCGGCATTTCAACTTATTCTATGGTGTCTTGTGTGTTCACTATATTTATATTTCAACTATTTTACTGCTCCCACGAACCTAGACTCTGGTCCTGTTTCCAACATAACTGCAAGTAGTAGTAAGTGTTACACTTAGTTGACTGTTAAATTGCCCAGACTGTGTTTTAAGTTGTCTGGAGGTATTTTGAGTTGCTCTTCAAACCGTGTGGAATCCCCTGCCTGACTCAAGTAAAGAAACCTATATTGATTCCATACAACCAAGCATTCTCTCTCTGTCTCTGTATCTGAGTCGTCACCCCTCGTAGCTCAGTGGTAGGCAATCTGTCTACTACACGGGACACCCAAATTCGAATCCCGATTGATCCTTACAGTTAGTAGCCTATCCCAATGTAGCTCAATCAGTAAATAACATCACTATGAGCAGAACAGAATTCATGAGCATTATTTTCTAAAGCATAACAAGGTCTTGTATCAGTTCTAAACCAGCTGGTAACTGCATTTCACCAAGTGAGCTAATACTAATCTCTTGACTCTTATGGATGGCTCTTGCAAGCCCAAATAAACCTGAGATACAAATAAAATTGTACGAGAGTAAAGGTATAGATGCACTAAGGATGGACTGCATTCCAATCAGCCAAACCACCTCTGGAAGTGCTGAGGAATGTATTGTGAAAGCATTGAAATGTGTAAATGCACTATGATTAAAACAACTATTTAGGTCGAAGTAATTAACACACGTGACTGTTCCGAACCAGTGACCACAGTCCTTTCCTCAGACCCACATTATACAAGACAGCTGTGGATGAAGTGAAGACGAATCGAAAACATAACCTCCTCCCCAGTGCTACACAGTCATCATTGAAACAATATCCACTTTTTTTAAATAGTTTTGTACAGAAACTCCAACACTCAATTATGTTAAGTACAATGCATAGTCCACAAATTATCAAAGATAATTTGCAACCCCCTCCCATCTGTTGAATCACTGTACCACAAACGCACTACTACAAGGGCAGAGAAAGTTATCTCTGACCCCTCCCATCTGATTCAACTTTTACCCTGTAAGAGGCGCTGCATAGACCAAATCATCCTTTTTCACAAGCAGTTATTTCCCCACAGCCATAATGACCCTGAAATCTATCATGAAGTACATACTCTAAATACTATAATTGTATGTGATATTGTCCTATCAAACCTTGTGCTCATTGTTGTCACCAATGTCTATGTCAATGTGTACGTTATTTTGCATGATAAGATGAGATCTTTCCCATGCTGTACCGAAAAGGATTTCGACTGACTTAGTTGTGTGGTCATTTATAAATCGATCATATTCAGAAAGGCAAAAAAATACGATAATTTTGCAGCATGGATGACTTCAATCTTTCTTTATCCTTTTTCTAACTATAAATTTTAGCTGCGTCTTATTTCCCTGGACTTGTACAAATGAGAGTTAAATTGTTGAGCTGTAAAATATGATTAGATTTACAAAGATTCCAATGTGGATACTTCAGACACAAATAAATACACGATGTAAATATAATGAGGTAGAGAATTTAATGCAGATCTAAATTAATTTATGGTTTATTTAAGAGCTACCTTATTTAAGAGTAAGGTAGTGTGTTGCGCTGCCAAAGCCATTGGTGGAGTTAAAGGACAAGTAGACTTAAAAAACCACAAATCAAATTATCCCTCTGCCAAGACTGTACTAGGCATAGGTCTAGGTTGCTGTATGTATTACATTCCAAAGACAATGAAAGAAAACATCAATTTGACAACATATTTATTTGCTGTTCCCATCCGGTTCCGCCAGCTGAGGGAAGTAACCCGGTTTATTGGACCAGATTTTCGGCCAATCCACCAACTTTAGTACTCAGAGTTTAAGCATTGGCATTCACCTTCAAAACCTTCAGATAAAGAATGAAATTCAAATGAATAAATTAAAGTTACTTTTGTAAAAATAAAAAACACTTTATAAGTATGGTAAACAGAAGGCAATCTTGGAAACAGACAGGATTACATGCCATAGCTTAAAAAAATTATCCAGTGAAAAGAGTGTGAGAAATCTGGAGGTGTTTGAGGAGAGATAAATGGGTCAAGGCAGAGAGGAAGTGCCACAACAAGCTTATTAGCAGGTGTATCAGCTGGGAAGCTAACAGGACACATCGCTCACTGGAATGCTGCAGTATACTCATGGTGACAGAGCAAATAATGAGTTAATAACACAAGCTATGAGATATATGTGGATGAAATGGAGAAGACACATGTGTGCATGTGTCTGAGGTACAGTATGTGTAGAAAAGACAGTATTTAACTAATTTTAGATTGTTGTATTTTTCACTTTCTTTTGTGATAAGATCAGTAATTTGTTGTGTAAATTAATAAAAAACTGTGTATTATCAAAAACTTCCATTTCTAATAAAGTTGTAGCGGTCAAGTGAATAATCTGAAATGGAACAAAGGTTAGCAGAGGTGCAGGGGATTTTTACTGCCAGCAGGTGTGGGTTGTGACACCTGTTCAAAGGTGGTCTCTGGTGGTAGGCACTAGACAGTCAACGCTCCCTTACTGCCAACATTACCGCAACAACACGTTCCTGTAGATGCATGCTGCTCAACATGAGGAGAATACGTCCCCTTCTCACTCAGAAGGCATGCAACGCAGGTTCTGGTCCAGGCTCTGGTCATCTCACGCCTAGACTATTGAAACTCCCTCCGGCAGGTCTGCCGGCTAGTGCTATCCAACCTCTGCAGCTCATCCAGAATGCAGCAGCTGAAGAAGTCTAATTTGTACCTTTTTAATGAAACTCTTGAAGAGCACCATCTTGTCCAATGGCAATATAGCTATCTTATAAAGGTATGTGACAAGCAATGACTTGTTGCATTTAAGGCAAACAGATAAAGAAGAAAGAGGAGATTGTTTGGAAGGCATGACAAGGTTTGTGCACACACAAGAGAATAATCCAACTACCATTTAGAATTGTTTGTCACCACCCTAATATCACAGTACAGACAAACAAGCAGCGTTGTTTCAAACACATGCACAAAACTACTTTACAGGTGCAACAGCTGTGCATTTGTTTTTTGTAGAACTTTGTACATTTTATTTATTTCATGATCTTATAGTATACTTTTGAGGAATATTGTGGCCCTAGTTAAAGGCAAAAAACATTATAGCAATGCTTCTTCCGGCTCATGGTCACACAAAGTTATTGTGGAAATGTGGATATGTTGTGGTCAGTGAAACTATTGTTGTCAGCAGTTTGTTGAAAGCACCTCATAGCTGCGTTCAACGGAAATGAAATGACCCTTACATTTTCAAGAAAGAAAGTACATGTGGCAACACACTATAAATCAGACAGATTAGAAATGCAGAGTATAGTGCACACCTCACACCACAGCATGTGTTCTCCCGACAGAATAAGATATCACAGTAACTGGACACCTGATGACAACAGGTGTGCCATTGAAATGAAATCTCCTGTGAAGGTGGAGGTAAAGTAGATGAAGAAAGAAGCTAAAACAAATGTGCAGTTCATCTGTTAAATCCATAGACTGCATATAAAAATGGATGACACGTCGCCACTGTACAAAAATGAAGCCAAAATATCCAGAGATACGGGAGCTGCCACCTTGTGGTGCTGATGTCCTTGGCAAAATACTGAACCCCTAAATGGCCCCTCATAAAAATGTTTGAGTGTACTAAAAATGTAAGTCGCTTTGGACAAAAGCGTCAGCTAAATGACATGTAATGTAATGTAATGTAATTTGGAATTTGAGTCTTCGAAGTAGTGATCGTTGACTGGAATCACCTTATAAAGGCCCAGCGGAGACGTGAGCTAGATCAATCGCAAGTCATTCTCAGCTGTCAATCATGACTTCTTATACAATTTTTATTGCACCAAATAACTAATTTACGATCATTTATAATTAATATATCAGAAAATTACCACTTTTCAGTGAGATAATAACTTTTACTTTGGAAAAATATAACATGTACTTTGACTTAGTAGTTTGGTCAATGTTCCATCAGCTAGAGGAGGCATGGGGTGATCCAGCCCTGTTAACAAGAATATTATCTTTTGCAGGGATATTGTTGCTTTTTATTTAACATCTTTACAACCAACTTAATAGAATAGGTTTTCATCTGTCAACAGCTGTTCAGAAATGCATGTAATCTACTGTTCTGAATCAATTTGGCGCAACACATGATCATTTTAAACTGCTGTCTGTACTGCCAAAGTTGTTATACAGAGGAGGTCAATCACTGGTCATACAAAGTGTCTGACTGATCACTAGTTACATCCAATCTTCTGCAGACACTGGCGTCTACCTTGCACACTTCTGAAAGAACAGATGTGGCCCAAAGCATCTGAACCCATCCAGTGTCGCTACACATGGAAGACTGAATCTGCTGCGGCACTATAATGTACTTCTTCAGCTGCTTCCTTTATAGACACTGTGTATTTAATGGCTTCTCTGATAAATGTTTATCCCCAGCTGTAATCAAGCTATTTTAGTTTATCAAACTTCACCAAACCTTTAACGGGAACAACGTCTGTTTCCAGGGATCACGACTGTAAATGTGGAAATTAATGTATACAGAAACTTCGATATGAACTCCACAAGTTTGAAGAAAAAAGGAGTGAGCTTACCCGACCTCTGAGGCCAGCTCCTGATCTTTCCTTTAAGTCTGCTAGTTGAGAATACATTAGCCACTTATATCATAGTACACCTGAATCTTGCTGTTTCTCAAATTGGACACTTCAGTGTGTACACAATAGGCTCTCTGCTTTAGTGCAGAGCCATGAAGTTGTTTAGGATCTTGCTCTTCACATATCAACATTTTGTTTTACCATAGACTGTAGCATATATAACGATGCCAGACACATCTCCTGTTGAGCACAAATTGAGCCAAAATACCGCCGTTGTGCTGCGTACCGCATTTTTTGTTTTTAACGTCATTTGCACCCAAAATGTATCCAGTAGCGAACAGGAGATGAAGTCATGATATCAAAGTTCCTCCTATACATGAGTTCAACTAATTGTGAGCCAGTCGCAGTTTTAATCATGACCTTACACCTACGTTTTTATATCATAAACTAGCTAACTGAAACCAAACGTGCTGGAAAAATTGCTTAAAAAGCCTGCATATACCTGCTAATTTTGGTGTTAAAGAGATACAATTTATTAAAGCTGAAGTCAGTGACTTCTGGTCACATCAATAAGATCATATTTTTCAATTCAATTCAATTTTATTTGTATAGCACCAAATGACAATATACAGAGAGAGGAGAGAGAGACTTGCTTGCCATATAAAAAACGTTGTCGTCCTTTCTTTACATAACGATATGACTGGGTTATGATTCTCTGAATATAAAGATAAGCTGCTAGACATCTCCAGTGTCTAGAATTGTACAAAACTTGACGTAGCTGTTGTTTAATACAGTCCATTGTTGTCCTTCTCGTATTACAATTTGTCATATCAAGGCATCTTCTTTTTAAATGTCAAATTGAATCTTGTTACTGTGAATCAATTAGATAGAAGAAATGTGTCATATATTATACACAGGTCACACTCATTGTGAAAAAGCGGATTTAGAGTGACTGCAGTCTGTTAATTATTATTTTATCAATAGTATTCGTAACTGATCATAGTGAGCTTCTCAAAGTCCATCTCGTCTAACTTGCTCTAATAGTATATTGGTGGTTAGTGTTCAGGCTGTACATGGGAGTAACTGAATGGTTTGTCATAGATGACATGCAGCAGACTAAAGCCCTTCATCTGCTGCCAGTGTCACATGTGGACTTCACTGAGTGAAGCCTGCAAACTCTCTACTCTGTAACTGAGCCTCAGTGATAAACTCAAGTGCTCAACTGTCAAACCCACCGACCAATCGTGGACGCTCCTTGTATTTAATGAGAGCCTGGAGGTATCTGAAGCATACATATAGCCATATGCGTGTGCGTGCGGTCGTGCGTCTGTCGGCCCCGCTCACGAGCGCCTGTGCTCCTTTAAATGGCGTACGCTGGTGCTGAGTAGAGGGCGGACCCTAGTAGCGCGCTTGCATGTGCATGTATTTATATGTGCGTGTGCGCGCGCGTGCGCCTCTCGCTTGCCTTCACTGCAAGTCGCACGGAGCTGACGGTGGCTTTTGTGCGTATGATGCACCGTGCTCGACGCACCTGTGCGCACAATAAACCCAGCCCGGTACCGCCTGGTCCCCCTCTTCCTCCTCCTCCTCCTCCTCCTCCCCCTCCTCCTTCTCCGCCGCCGCCGCTCCAGCACCGTGAGCATCTCAAACACACCAGCCTGGATTTTACCAAACTACGCCTCTGTGGAGTTTACAGCTGGATTTTAGCACTTGGATACTCTCGGTGGTCTGTGGAGGTAAGGTCAGTAGCGTCGTCTTATCTCACTCCAACCTGTTCACGTCGGTTTTGCGCGTAGAGAAAGCCTCACTGTCTACTGTTACGGGGCAAATAAAAATAATAATAATGATAACAATGATAATAATAATATTAATACATAAGCAGCTTCTAGAGGGAATATGCGGCAGGAAGGGGCTCGACTTGTCCGCTCCCGGTGTGCAGGTGTCGCGGAACTTGCCACTTTGTCCGGACTTTTTTTTGCCTCCCAGTTTGAGGGGATCAGGAACGAATGGATGCAGGTCCGAGTCTCCTTGAAGGAAGAGAGGAGTGAGGCGGAGCATTTCTGCCATGTTGGCCTGTGAAGTCTCCCTGTGCAGGAGAGTCAACCTGACAGGCGGGTTTAGCATTACACACGTCCTCTCCGCTGCCCTGAGGCGATGGCTTTCATTGTCATACAGTTTTAATTTAAAGGACTTTTTGAATCATCCATTTTATTTTAAAATTGTGTTTATCATATTTTTGCAAATGCGCCCATGAAGCGTTTGAAGCCTCCTGTGTGTGAAATATAAAGCACCAGCCAAGAAATGAGGGGAGTGAGTGAAGCAGCGACCTGCCGGACCTCCTCCACCTTGTTTTTAGGTGGATGAATAATAGATAAGGTGAACTCCAGGTGTCCAGTGTCCGCGCATTGTTCTCGTCTGCAGCCTCATTTTAAAAAGCCAAACAAATGCACACTGAAACGGCGCGCACGTTTCACTCGTCCGCCCGGCGCGCACGGCTAATGCCTTCTTTAAATATAGATGGTGTATTTAATGTGTAACGTGATCCTTCAGTACTTATGACATGCAGTCTGATACATGACCTTCTGTGTTCACGGAGATGGACCGCGGGTACGAGCGGAGGCTGCGCGCCGCGCTACAACCACCACATTCCTCCATTATCCCTCTTCCTCTCCGTTTGCATAGATATGAACCAAAACGTGCTCCTGCAGTTTTCATACATTTACCACGTTCGACAAACGAATGTCTTTTAAATTGAGACGTCTGAACATTAATTTTATGATCAAATTTGCCGTAAGTATCGAAATAAATGTAACCAACCTGAGATAATTTTTGGAAACCGGATGATATAATTATTATACGATTTTTATTATTCTTTCTATTTAATAAATTAAAACAAATAATAATGATTTGGATAATTTCAGTTCCCTGGAGGATCAAATGGCGTCCTCGGGGAGGTTCGATGCTCTGCTCTCAGCAATCTGCATCTCGTGCTGCACGTTTCAGCCGCTCAACTTTTTTTTTTCGCCCACACCTGAACAGGCACAGTGGGGCCTGCTGTGTGCACCAGCCTCCGATAGAGATCTCATTTAAATCAGCGCACTGCTATTTTTTTTTAACAATTTCCCATTTGCATTGCGTCGAATGCAGCATGTCCATTAATACATCAATTATTGTCATTGCAGGAGAATCAGAGGCCTCGTGCGTTGCGCCATAGAATCAGCCACTATACTTTGCCGCAAAATAAGCAGTGACACGTCCGGGCCTCGGTGCTCTCTGCGCCTCGGCTACGCCTTTTCTCTTCCCATCCACAGAGATATTGAGCACCTCCACTCTTAGCTGATGCAAATTCACGGCGAGAGGATGACAATTCGATTTTTATTAATCGCTGCAGCACATTTTGATGTGAAGAGTTAATAGGATTAGATGGTTCTCGTGCGTTTATATGTGTTTATGCAGAGGGAATTCCTAATCAGGCTCCTAATCCCCCCCCCCCCCCCCCCCCCTCAAAAAAAGTGGATTCAGAATGGGTGTGACCCAGCCAGAGAATGCGTCTTCTTCTTCTTCATCTTCTTCTTCGTCTCCCTCTTACACAGGGCCCAAAGATGCTCGATCACCTGCTTCTGTAAAACGAAGATATTCCAAAAGAGACGGTTTAATTTGATGTCTCATGTTTCTTTTTGTTATATTATCCAAACCATATTAATGTAGACTTAAAACAAGAACATTATTTTTGATGCATTGCTGAGATAGAAATCCAATACATTTCTTTCTATGAACATATGATTATAGATCATATAGACTAAGATATAAATACAGACGAAGCTATTTTATATCTAATTCGTTTCTGAGCGTATATCGTGCTAACATGTACGGTGCTCGTTTTCTGAAAAATGTGAAACCACCATATTTAATTTGCCTCCTCCCTCCACCCTCACTCTCTCCCCCTGTATTTTTAAGATGGGGGCTGGGATGGGGGCTGTTTTGGGTAATTTGGCTGTTCCCCTTTTTTTTCTCCTGGTTGGCAGCCGATTAACTGCGCTGACAAATCAGGCGCAAAAAGCCAAGGGCTCTCAAGGTAACACTAATCCCTCTGGGCGGGGAGCGTCAAATATTACGCAGGATTTTTGGAGAATGCTCCTTTCTTTTAGAATACACACCCACGTTCTCTTTTTAATGTCCTTCTTTTCTAAAGATGTAATGTCTGTATCTTACAAAAAACTACCACCTATACCGATTTGATTAATTCCTTTTATTTTAATACATATGAAAATATAAAACATCTAAACGACATTGAAATGCTGATTATCCAAACGGAGAATTGTAAGATGCACAGACGATGAAAAATAAAACAAATCGCATGAAAAACGATTGTTTGATGAAAGAGAAAAAAAAGTGATCGGCAGAGTGAGTGGCAGTGTGACGTTATATGTGGTGGTTGTGAGGAAAAAGGCGAGGTATTTGTGGGTGTGTTCACTGGTGGAGTGTGTAGTGATTTGTGAGTGTGTGTAACAATACGAGTGTGTGAGTGTGTAGAAGTGTGTGCAGCTGATGTAGAAGTGTATGTCCAGGTGTTTGGTTAGTTTTTGTGTCTGCAGTCTTTTTGTGCATGTGCGTGCAGTTATAAATGTGGTGTGTATAATTCGATTTTTGTGGTATGTGTCTCTTATATATGGTGTGGTCTATATGCAGATGTCAGTATGGTGCAGGCATGTGTGTGTGTGTGTGTGTGTGTGTGTGTGTGTGTGTGTGTGTGTGTGTGTATGCAGGCGTTTGTGGGGTGCTGGGTGCTCTCTAACTGGGTGATGTAATGCCGTGAAGGGTGCTGCAGCAGAACCACAGAGCCCAGAGAAGGCGTGTCCTGCCTGCAGAGTAGCTGGATAACAACACGGTGCCCACGCTCCACACATAGCCAAAATAACACCTCCCCACCCACAACCACACAACCCTCCATCCCTCACTTCCACGCATCTTCCCTTTGGACATGTACCATCCTTTTCCTGGTCTGATTTTTTTAGCCCTGTCTGTGTAAAATGAGCAGCAGAGGCAGAACACATTAAGATACATTGGTCACCACTACAGTGATAGATACAAAAATGTTGATAACGATACATAATTCCCTTATTTAGATATCACTCAAGGATCAGCTGCTTGATTTCTAATTGAAAAAATCAGTTTCTATTGTATAACTGTCAACCTGCTGATCAATGTCGTCATGTCTTTTGAAATTTAGGGCATGTGTAAGAAGCTGGGGGACATCCTTTCATTATATCTCTTCCTGAAATGTGGTGACTGTTCACTTTATCCATTTGATTAAAAACGGCTGATGATAAACTGAGGATATTTTAGTCAGCTATTCATTTTGCATTGTTTTATTTTCTAAATAGAGTCTAAATAGAAGAATTTTTAAATGTATTTTAGTTGATGATTTTACTTGGTGTGGTCATTCTGACTGACTCATGTTATGTAATGTTCTTTTTAAGAGTCTCCTTTATATTTTATATAATCTCAGGGAATATTAGGCCACTGAACAGGATTCTCTGATGACAGTAATTGTTATATATATATATATATATATTTCTTCTGATCTGTGTACATTTTAATAATTTGAGTCGGCCAAAAACAGTCTTCTTGTTCTTTGTCATTTATCCATAATCAGCCTCAACAGCATTTCCACTGTCTTTCCTCTATCACAATCCATACACAACATATTGTCAAGGTGATACAAAATTACGAACAATGTGCAATGATGGAGATTGTCATTCAACACTCATCCCATGGTTTATTACTTAAAATCAATGTAATGAGACCAAAAAGATGGAAATCGGCCTAAGATGGTCGCTCAATGCTGCTGTGTGTGCCCACAGACGTTTGTGGCGGGCTTGAAGTGTGTGTTTGCAACGTGATGAAGAGCGAAGAGGACGAGTAACGTGGGGCAGGGCTGTTTCATGAAATGCATGAGTGGGAGTGGATGAGGTGGAACATCCCTCCTTCTTTCTCTGTCTCTCCCCCTCTCCCTCTCTCTGTTTTCACTCATCTTTTCTCTCCTGTCAGACTGCATGTCCTGCTCAAATCCTTTTGTCGCCCGCTGCAGCATCGCAGACCTCTTTGAGGCTACTGTAAGATGTAAACCAGAGTGTCATATTTTGAAGGCCTGGAGGACATTTTGTCATTGCATCCGGATGTGTCCATGTGTGTGTGTTTGAGAGAAAGAGAGAAAGAGTTCAGGGCACCTGCAGTGAAATTACTGGCAAGTGGAATCCATTTAAACACGAAAGGGCCTACCAGTGGGATGCTTTATTTGCATTTACACGCACACACACACTCACACACACACACACACACACACACACACACACACACACACACACAAAACTCTCCATCCCAGGTCGCGTGGTTGTTAATAGGATCCAGAGTGCCACTGCCTTTTGTCAGTGTGTGTATGTGGACTCGTCCCTGTGGGGTTTGTCAAAGGCGCCTTTCACTGAGAACAATGATTCATGCAGTTTAGCCTTTTAACCCCCGATGGTCTACAAAAGACGTGCACGCAGACACACACACACACGCTGAGGCAAGCTGAAAGTGATGCCTGAACAAGTCTTTCCAACACTAGTGTCCAGTATTTACATGCTTTAAATGTAGAGTGTGTATCAACCATTTCAGATTTATCTGATATCAGCAGAGAGTAGAACTGAAGGAGGCCGAGTTAAGATATGTAATGTGGGGGGGAAACTACTGCTACTTAACATAAAAGGAAAATTATGTTATTTTGTAAATGTCAAAATAATTTGTTGAGAGAACAGACAGCTCAACTTTGACTCCAATTAAGGCCAATTATATGATTTAAATAGGACAGAGGCTGGAGACAGTTTTCAACACAACTGACTATTCTAATGCACATTAAATAAGCACATTAATACAGTATTTACGAAAACCCAAAATTTAAATAAACATATGTTTGAAAGAAAACAATAATTTATTTGAAATAATAATTAATTGAGTTGAGCTGAGTTTATAATTATAATTAAAGCCAGATATTAATTATTGTTTAGGTAAAATCTTGCTGCTAATGGTCAGTCTGTAATAAATGGCATACAATTAATAAAAATCAACATTGTTTTAACATATGCTAATAAATTGTACTGATTCGGATAATCCTAGAATATAATCCAAATGATTCAATTGAGGAGGAAAATGTGATGTCAGAGCTGGAGAGCACTTATTGGCTGATATATTTCACTTTATAGAGGCTTGATAAGCAGCTTCACATGTATAGATCCAAACCTCAGGCACTGGGAGGGAGGCTCTGCTCAGGTTTGATAACAGCTCTGAATAAATAAAAATAAATCTCATGGTTGGCAGAGCAACATATATTTCTAATATATAAATCTAGATAGATTTAAAATAATTATACGTCAGTGCTACACACTACAGAAATACAGGTTTAATTTATTTAGTATAATTTCTTTTAATTAGAAGTTGACAATTAATGGATAATTACCCAGTTCATGTGGACTGACATAACAATGTTTGATTTTCATCTCAGTAGGGCTGAGAAAAAGTATTATCAAATAAATGTTTCTTTGATTGCAATAAATTGGCCATTCATCTAATAACACTTTAAAATATATTTTAATAAGGCTCCGGGGTGCAGAGGATGATGAAACATGTGACAGTCCCTTTTTTTTATAGCTGATAGTCATCCAAAGCACTTGCATGGCTGAAGTTTTATCTGATTGTTGTCAACTCCTCATGTCAGTGTTGCTTAGTGACCATCTCAGTCTTGATGTGATGGAATCAAGTGTTTATTCCTAATAGTAAAGCAAAATCAGGTCATGTGAAATTTAGGTTTGACGTGTACAATCTGAAAACCGCATGTCCCTGTGTCATGTGAATTTATAACATGTGAAGTGTTTCACATGTAACATGGGCTTTTCTTTTTTGTTTCAAACATAAATGGCACAACAGATTTTATGTGATCATTAAATCCGACTTTATCACAATGTGCTTGGTCATTGGTTAAGAAAGGTGTTAAGTGGGTTTGGAGTCTGATTTGATTGAAAAATACAAAAATGTTCCTTGTTTTAATATTGTCCAGAGAGCACAACTTTTGAATTGCTAACAACAGTCATCCTGACTTTTGCAGTATAAAGGTTCATCACTTCATCGTTCAAGCCACACTACCTACCTGTATCAAAAGGAAGCATAGTTCCCCTCAATGAGCCAACAACACCTGGAGAGTTTTGCTGTAACAGAAAAATTGTAGCTCAAAACTTGCATAAACATCACCTTGAAATATAACTTAAAGCTGTCTTTCATTAATGATTCTCGCACATGACTTGATTCACATTCATTGACCAGCAGTTGCTCTCTACTGTTCTGTGCTGTGAGCAGGTGTAGGTAAATCTCTCACATGGTTTTTCATTGTACAACACTTTAGCAAAGGCATTGTGGCCTCACTCAGCTTTGGTTGCGAGATGAGTTGGTTAGGGTTGGTGCCTGTCAGCTCTGTTTCCATGCAGGGCCACTGTGTTACAGGTCAGGATGATTATACCCTGTTGCAAGTCCTGTGTCCTTAACACGTCATGAGATTAAAAGCGATGTTTGTCTCATTGATAGTGGGCTAACATTATTTCTGTATAAAGATGCTAATTAGAATTTCTAATGTACCTAAGTACCTCTGTCAAGGGTAAATCTGCTGAGGAGAGAACCCTATTGACAACACAAGGACAAACTCTTATTTAGTGAACCATGTTGCATTGGGTCGGTATTCCGTATCTTCCACTGTACAGAGATATTGTTTAACTCTTCCTGCAGTTGTATTCTCTTTTATTTATGTAAAACTCATGGTATAGGAGGAACAGTTTTTCATTTTTTATTTGAGGCTATTGCATGAGACAATGAAGAACCCTAATATCTTGAGGTCTTGAGTATCAGGTGCTTGCGGAGGGCACACCTGTCTTGATGTCTAGGATACGTCACTTTCCATTGATCACACACTTCAGTACCAGTCTTAATCAATGGAGGTACTTGGATGTGTTGCCTTTTTGTCAAGGAACAGTATCAGACCAGCATTGTGATCCTCTGGTAATTAATTGTCTCTCATTCTGTTTTTATCTACATCCATACTAAATGCTCTTGCATAATGCAGGGCAACATTGTTCACCAGTGTTACTGTAAGCAGCAGCCAGTAAGGCACTTGTTTTCTTCTTTCTCCATCATGAGGACCTTTCCTTCATTATTTCCCTCTGAATTGAGTGTCCTACACTTCACTGAGCCAATTACAATACGCAAGGCAAGTGTGATATATATACACGTACCACATACAGAAAGACATATGTAGAATGAATAGGTGAATGAGAGGGGAGCTAGAGTAATTCCAGTTTTCAAAGATGTTCCAAGTATATTCACTGATTGTTTTCAGGGTTTTCGAGGGTTTCTACAAATAGTGTAGCGTAGATCTTGATCCATTTCTGATGTCTCTCTGCTCCAATTAGTCTTGGCTGATCAGCTCTTAGACGTATGCATTTTCCTGAAAGACAATGCGGACCAAACTGTACACTGTATAGTTGCATTCAACTTGAAGACGATATTGTTTTAAAACAGTTTGATCAGTAGGTCTCTTTGAGATTGAAATTTTAAAAGAAAGACCTGAAAAGAAAGATTAGAATCAGACAACCATACAAGCAGCTGATAAAATACCACGAATAAGAACAATTGCTAGCCTCAAAAATAAATACCAGATGACAAAGTTTTCTATAAGCTTCATAGAAATTGGTAATAGAGAATGAAGATACCCAGCTTGAGGGCTGTTTGCAGTTCAAAGAAAAGATGGAAGTTTGAATTGTAAAGCTTTATAGATAATTCCTTCTTCTCATTAGGGAAGTCTGTCCAACTTTGTGATACAAAGTGAGCAATGATGAGTATGAACTTTTTCATTTGTGATAAAGTGTAATGCAGTATGATAAGCAGGGTTTAACTGCTGAATGAATGATAGGGCAGTGGAACAGTATGGAATATATCTGTGAACAAGTGCAGATATTAACGTCAACTGAACAGTAGTTTTAAGACAGCCGTTGACTCTATGTAGAAAAACTGGATTGATTTTACATTTTTTGTTATCTATATGTAAAACAATGATATGATTGAGTGGAAATAATTGTAAAGCCTTAAAGGCGGATTTAATCATCTGCATAAAAAGTGATGTTAAAGCACTGATGGTTTGACTCAGCACCACCAGCCACAACAGTCCTTGGTTCTTTTGTCAGGTGGGGACTAAACCATGAGGACAGCATTTAGCCCTAAACACTGCAGTTAGAGTAGGGTTTTTATGTTCAACAATATCAGATGATTTTAAAAATTCAATAAAGAAAGCCACACAAAACATGAGATTAGATAAAATATCAAAAGATATACAATTGTTTAATTGCAAAAGTAGAGCTGCCTGAACCTAGGATCTTAAAGCAGCCATAACTTACATTTGTATAATATTCATCAGGTTGTTTTTTGAAACACTGATTGAGATGCAGGTTGAACGATTAAGTGTTAACACTTTGCAATAGTAGAGTTAAATGTAGACATAGATCAGAACCAAAGAGACGTGCAACTGTTATATCTCTTAACATTTGATGTCTGAACATTTGAGGAAACAATCATTGTTAATGTGTTTGATACATGAGTTGTATCTACTTCTTTTCACTATAACATCAATGAACTTTGGCATTGTTGCATGGGTGCCAAACCTTTTACTTTGTGTTTTGACAGTTTAAATGATACATTTAGATTACTTCAGGACACAACGTTTAAAAAATGTTTCCCCCATCATATCAATATCGTATCATATGATCATATCAAGGTAGATTGTATGTAAACAAAATAGAAAAACTTGACTTTGCATCAGTACTTACTGGGGTTTTACTGTGCCTCTTAGTATTCACCAGGATTGAGGAGAGAGCCGTCTCTCCCGGCTGGTCATCAGATAAAGCCAGTCTGCCTGGCTGACTGATAGTCATGCACTGCCATGAGAATAATGAGACTAATTTACCCAGCAGATGACCGATAACTCCACAACCTTTGTGGAGGGTAGAGAAAAATGCAGCACCATCACACACACTTTTAATTAGGATTGGTGGCTGCCAACAGTACAGTAGACTGCATGTTAGCTGTGAACAGTCCACTGCACTGATTCTATTTTTAAGAGTGTTTTTAAAACACACATTGGTTTCCTGACAGCAGAGTCATGCATATGTGGGCTACTTGTACTGTCCATCAAGACACTGAGATCTTAGAACTTAGAGTTGGGGTCCTCAGGGAGTTTACTTTTTACACGGAGGGATATTGAATGTCCTGATTACAATATGTGTTTGCCCTGCTATAAGTCCAATAAACAAATAAAAAAATAGCCATCACTTTCTCTACCAGTTTTATTCTTGACTATGTGTGGTGATGCAGTTCACAGATAGTTTTTAAAATATATGAAATTCCTGTTCTTCTTAAATTAAGTTTTACTATTACCTGAAAAGTCAGTGTTACACACCTTAATAATAACACAACTACATGTCAAGTTTTAGGAGCACATCGGGGAAATTTGCTGTTGGGAAATAAAGAATTGTTGTGATTTCATCATTAATCATTTGAAAAATCAAAATCTCTTAGATGTGATATATCTAAATCATGCTTAGCTCCGATGCCTGTGGAAAATAGCCCATAGCTGATTGGCAAGTGGATGCCACCTCAAGCTGTTGTTCTTGTAACAATTTAAAGTACTCTTAATCAATGTGGGCGAGATATAACAACTAATATTTGACTGGTTGATGGAGGTACAGTTGTTTGATACTTAAGATTCCATTCATTCCATAAATGAATATTGTTGGATCAACCTAAAAAAATAAATACTTTTTCAACTTATAAAGTTGTATTATCACAATTGCCAACTTTAATTTGAAAGAACTCAATTCACTTGTTTGAATTGCACTGCATTTTCTCAGTAGTTCAAGCTAGCACCACCTTGACCTGATACAATGTGACCCATTATTACGAACAATAAAAATGAACTCCGAGGGCATCTTTGTATTTCACATGGTGATAAATCTATAGCTGCTCAGGTTGTTTGGTCTATATCAATTTACCGTTTTTTGTGTTAGCAAAATGATACAAAATAAATGAACAAATGTTGTAGATTACAAATGTGAAGTAGCATTAAAATTGAAATTGTATAATATACATAAGGGTTCTTATGTATTATTATTATAATATTTAAAAAAAATTGTATAGTACATTAAATCCCATGTACACACATATGTAACTTTTTGTTAGGATTGTGCACATACTACCATCATGGGGTTTAGATGCAAGAATGCATCCGGGATGTGTTCTCTATTGTTATTACTGTTATTAATATTCATATTATCAGTGGAATGGATGGTGATGAAGCCATTGTAACTCTCTGTTCCTCTTTTTTTGACAGTGATGGAATTGAGAGAGGCCAGCGGATCCCTTGTGAGCTCAATTTCCCAGCAGACAACATGAAGGAGGAAATTCTACTCGCCCTGATAGACAGAGAGGTCCATCCCATCAGACCTTACACCATGAGTGTTGATAACATCTCTTTTGAAGAGTAAAAAAACAAATTTAAACATCACCACCTCCTCCCCTCTCCCGGTCCTTTCATTTACCCTACAGAGGAAAACAACAATTCCTTCACACGACCACCCTGCAACTACTGGACAATTCACAGATGTAACTGACCTTACGACTGTTAACTTCAACGACTGTTCTCCTGCTACTGCCCTTTTCCTTTTATATATATATATATATATATATATATATATAAATATATATATATATATATACATATAGTGCACATACTGTTATAAAGCTGTGGATCCCTGTAACTCAGTCTAGCTACCCTAAGGTTTCAATCTGATTGAAATCCCCTCAGATACCTTTTTGGATGAATAGATTCTTCGCAGCTATGGATCTTGTAGGTTTTTCTATCAGGCTGCAAATGTTCCTCAGCACATGTCTTGGACTGGAATTTTTAGGCACTCCAGGTCAGTGGGCACGCTACCTGCGCTGGGACGCCAGCACCCGCGGTGACCTTAGCTTCCAATTCAAGACAGAGGCCTCAGAGGCACTGATGCTGTATTTCGATGACGGAGGCTACTGTGACTTTCTGCAGCTGTCGGTGGTGGAGGGCCAGCTGCAGCTGCGCTTCAGCATCGACTGTGCCGAGACCACAGTTGTGTCAGACAGACGGGTGGACGACGGCAGCTGGCACTTTGCCACTCTGAGCAGGTATAACCTGCGTACAGTGCTGGTACTGGATGGCCAGGCCACAGCTGATGAGGTGCGGCCACAGCGACAATTCATGAAAATAGTCAGCGACCTGTTCCTGGGTGGAGTGCCTCAGGATATCCGCAACGGTGCACTCACTCTGCCCACAGCGCGAAACATGCAGCCCTTCCAGGGCACAATTACAGACCTCAAATATGGCATCTCGCAGCCCCTGTTACTGGGAAGCCTCAAGGTGCCCCTGGAGTCAGAAGGATGGTGCACTGTGAACCCATGTGAGAATGGTGGTACATGCTCAGTGGTGGATGGAGAGCCCATCTGCGACTGCTCCAAAACCGAGTACAGGGGCCGCTTCTGCAATGAAGGTAACTCACACATTTCCCTCTGATAGATTTTATAATGTTAATCCATACCTGTGAAATGATGCAGCTGATTTCACCTGTCAGACTGTTCAACGTAAATGTATTTGTCATGTTACAGTATATGAATGTTAAAGATCAATCTCATGACTTCAGACACTTGCCTTTTTATCTCTCTAGTCAATGGATTAGTTTCTGTTATCTCTCATGGTTTCATGGGCTCAAAGAGGTTTTGGGGCTTCTTGGCTCTCTCTATATAATATAATAATAATATTATCCCTATATTTATTGGTGGATGCGATGTATGTGTGTGTGTGAGAGAGAGAGAGACTGAGACTGTAAATCAAAAAGCTAATCTAAGCATGGTTAGTCAGTGAGGCGCAGGTTAATGGCGTCGCTCCTGCAGGCAGTGATAAGGATGCCTTTACAGAGAATGAGGCCTCCTGAGCCCCCTTTCTTCACCCAATCACAAGATGGCAGGTGTTTTATATCAAATCCTTTTGTGTTGAGAATTTTCCCCAAGCTGTGTTTCCTTGGCTCTACAGCTGGCTTCACCCTCACCAAAATTGATGTCTATTAAAAGAAAGCCCTTTACTCTTTTCCCCCATGTATTTCCTCCGTGCAGGCCAAATGTAAGGCACTTTCACCTGCTTTATGTAGGAACTTGGATTTCTTGTAATTTGATCAATCCTGAGCACAGAACTCTCTGTGATAATGCCTGTTTGGTTGTGGAAATCAGTGAATGTGCACTTGCTGCATAAAATGGATCCAGGCACCTCTGCTCGGTAAAAAACTCTCAACATGAACTTAATTATTCACAATCAATACCACGTTTTCCAGCAAATGAGGAGTAAACAATAATATTGCCTCTCAATAAGATAATCAGCGCCACTTAAATAAGAAATCTGCTGTACTCTAATGAGTTTATCCAATGAATTAATTTAGATCACAGGTATTTTCTTTTAACATATTTGTTATTTTAACTCCATCTTTCCTCCAATTTCTAATGCTGAACCTTTTGGAAATATGGAAATTACATCCCATTTGGGTTGATGCCAAATCACTGCTACATTAAAAGGCCAGGGAATCTGGGATTTTAAGATTAGTTGTTGTTTTTTATCTTTCTCTGCCAGTGTTTAAAATAAATGGGAATGCATGGCGGGGGCAGGGTGATGGTGATGGTGTCAGGGCTTTACCTCATCCCTGTGTCTGGGTGATGGCTGAGCTGCTTTGCTTTCGCTCAGCTGATTAAATTGATGGCAGGGCTCTGAGGGCAGAACTGTTTGTCCGTTGGTTTAGTTGTCTTTCAGTGCAGACACATGAGAACAACAGAATCCTAGCTGGGGTGTAAAAATAATTAATTAAAATATGCATGCTCAGCCAGTGCTTTTGTCTTTATAAATCCCAAAGTTTGCTTGAGAAGTGGTGGACGCATGTTTCAGGCCCCATTTGTGCGTACGCAACGGTTTTACACTTTTCGTGTCTTGATCTTAACAGTAGCCCAATTGATCACCATCAACACCAAGTTTCACCATCTTTTTTTATGTTTGCTGCACACAATTCCGTAAGTAGCATCTAAGCAAATTCGTGAACAAAACGTTCACAACGCAGCTGGTAGCCTTCTTGTATGCGGGGTTGAACAGTAAGTGTGGTGTAGGCCTAAGACCTCTACTTTTATGGCAGTATCTGTTCTTCTGCAAACAGCGGCCTGTTCCAGTAGCTGGGCATGCTGATGAGCTTTTGGGAAGGGTGCACATACTGACGCTATAAATACAGTATACACTGTAACATTTAAACAACTGTGTACTCTGGCTGATATAGATGGATGTTTTATAAGCTCACCCAGTCCATGCTACAACAGAACGTATGTCTCTATATAATAAATTAAGTTAATTTAATTAGAATGTATGATGTTTGAGGACTGCCAGGAGAAATATTATTCAAATTACTCATAAATACTATATCAATATAGAAATAGCATAAAAGTATTTAAATTACTAATCCTAGAAGATAAAATGTGTTCTAAGTCTGTTACTGTGTTTACATGTGCACTAGTATCGCCTGGGTATCAGGCGGCTGTAGCAGAGGGGTAGAGCGGACGTCCGCCAACCTGAAGGTTGGCAGTTCCATCCATATCTTCCCCCCGTCGAAATGTAGTGCGGCTAATGAATGCACTGGGTGAATGGCAAACTGTACTGTAAAGTGCTTTGAGTGGTCATCAAAACAAGAAAAGCGCTATCTAAAAAATAAAAACCATTTTAGTATCCCAGTTATGCTGCTAATCCTGGTTTAGATAAATCTGGTTATTTATATTCTCCATGATAGATACAAATATTCCAGTCACTTATAACTGCTATCATCGTGTTACCGATTTGGCTTATGCACTTTATTGTCAGCAGTCAGACACGAGAGCCACAGCAGCTATTGAACCTTCATGTCGGCCATTGTCTTGCTGTCAATGCCATTGCACAGAACCACAATGAAGTGGATTACGATTGCTGTCACTGGTGGGATAGGGTCGTCATTGTTATGGAAGTTTTCTGGAAGCTGTTGAAAGGAGAACTCTGATGTCTTAATGTAGACTTGATGCATCAAGGGGACCAGAAGCTAGAACAATATAAAACGCTAACAGAGTGACCCGAGCAATTGTCACCCCCAAGTCTGAAGATGTCTTCCACAGCATCCCAGTATATATATATCCCTCTACTCGTGTCACCCATTCTAACAGCACATCCATGAATGGCTAGAATTGCAGTCACTCTCTATGTTACACGTGGGTGTTTGCATCCTGGTGGATAGTTAAGCCTAAAGTATGCATTTCTAAATCACATTGTGTCGTTATGTCTTGCCACTGGTGAAATACTCAAGAGTTGGAGTTGGTGAGAGTTGAAGTTGGTGCCTCTCTGTCTGGCTCATCTGAGTTAGATATGAAAGTCCCTAAACGTAGACACTGAAATGTACTGTTGGTTGGTCCTTTATCTATAACCTGACCTTGGGTACTGCTTAAAGAGAGAAGGGAGTATCTGTGGAATTTAGACAGACACCATTCTCCTGTAGAGATATAATATAGATAATAAATACTGGCATATACAGTAATATTTGAGAATAGTCAAAAATTCATCAACAGTCATTGTGGAGTTCAATGGCACCGAATGGAGTGAACATTGTTTGTATGAGTAAGGTAGTATCCTTCTGCCGGCTGTGTGTCATAGTTGAACCGTTTATGGGAACATCTGAAGCCGTGCTGGCGCAGGTTGTTACCAACAAACAGATAATTAAATCAATCAGTTTTTCAAGAGCAGGATAAGGGCTTACTCAGGATGCTGAAATCAGTATATGACGTTTACATGCTTAAATAAAAAAACAGGATACAAAAAGGGTACTGTAGAAATATTGTTTGGCTTGAAATGATGAGTTGATGCTGCTTTCCCGCACAGTCCTTCTGAATGTTATATCACATCCTCTTCTACTTCTCCTTTAATATAATCCATCACAAAGTTTATATTAAGGCCTGTTATTCTTGTGCACACAAGGCACTAAGAGAGATACGAACCAACCATAGAAGACACTTTTCCTTATTCCCAGCTGAGGGAGTGTTTGTCCTCAGATGTGTGTCAGCATCTGGACGTAAAGACTAGTTTGTCTAGAGGCCGAACTCGAGGATAAACCTGATGATATCAGTAGCTGAGATGGCAGGAACAGAGGGACATCTCCCAAAGATGATGCTTACTTTTTAATTAGCTCCCCATTTTCGGTTTTGTTACCGCTTGCATTGCAGAATACTGCCCCTGGTCCTCCTGCCAGCACACACTGCTGTGAAATTAAATGCCTATAAGAAGATCCTGGAGGCTGAAGAGTTCATTACCCTCCACTGTGTGTTTGACAGTACAACATATTGAGGATCGTTCTTTACGTGGTCCCCACAACAGTGGGGCTAAAATTTGAAATCTATAATGAGGGTGACACTTAAGGATTCAAATCAAAAATGTTTATGTTCTGAAGAGTTGGACGATGATATGAATGTGCTAAGTAGATGCTATGGCAATATCCTTGTTAGATCATCTTATGTTTTCAATTTTAACTCAAGGAACACAAATGATTGAATACTCATAGGCCCTGTCCTCTGGGAAGCATTAATATGCGTCGTAATATTCACCTTTAATAATTGCCCATTAATTTGTCTTTGTCCAATATAAATTACAGCTTTATAGCGAAGGGAGTAACTAAAAGCATAGAATTTATTCTATGGGGATCCTGGGAATCGTCCTTTAAGATGAAACTATCAGGGTGTTCACCCAGGAAGCAGTTGGCACACTTGACCTTTTCGACGACATGTAGTGCCACTGCTGCTTTTTACCTGACACTTAAGAAGTCTGACATTTTAGAATAGCAGGTTACACACCTGGTCCTGGTCTCTCTCCTTGTTTAGATAAGTGCTATACAAATAAAATTGTTATATTATTATAAAAGTTAAAATAACATTTAGCACAGTGGAACTATTTGGATTTATACAAGTGAGAGATATGTGAATATAATGTTCTCTCTTCTGTCATGCTGTAAGTATCTGAAGGTATCCTCTTTTTAGCCTCTCATGACTCACTCATACAGTTCTTGCTCCAAAATAGACACACCGCTACCACCTCACCACCCCCTGCTCCTAAGTGCCGTGTTGGGTGACTCAGTGAGGCATCAGTGTGAGAGCACTGGTGAGTATGGTTGCTAGGCCACTTTTTCCCAAACCAGATTTAAAGCTTCCACAATGGGAACCATTCCCAGCGTTGATTTACGTCTGACTCTCCCTCTCCCGCCTGGCCGCCTGGCCGCCTCCTGCCAGGCACTGATAGGTGAGTGGAAGCGGGGAAGTCAAGCAGCTCTGGGAGAATTTGGAGTGTTGATTGTTGAGGTATAAATAAGATGCTTAATGAGGCTGGCTGAGGTAGGTTGGTTGTGCCGGCTTTTTGAATACATTAGAGCAGTGGTCCCCAACCTTTTTTGCACCATGAACCGGTTTAATGTAGGCATTCTTTTCACGGACCGGCCTTCAAGGGGTGGCAGATAAATACAGTGTAACCGTGCGTTTAGTTGTATCGAATAAGCCAAAAGAAGACAGGAGAGGGTCATCAACTCGGGACATAGCACCCGTTTATTACCCGTCACACCATGTACCACATACACCCGGACCACAACAAAAAAATCAGTTAACCCACACAACTGTCAAACAGATCAGTTATTCCTAAACAACATATTCCTTGAAATGAACCGGCTGTCTCATAGCTCTCCCAGAACGGGACACAATTTGGCGAGGCTCTCGTGCCGGTGTCACTACCCGCCAGCGGCTCTTCAGACCCGCAGCCTCCTTCGGGTGACCCCTTGTCCTGTAGCGAAGGAGCATGAAGAGGAGAAGCCGGGGGACTACACGCAGAACCTACCGGCGGTGGGTTAATAAGAGTCACTTAATAAAATAGCTTAAAGAAGCTCTACAAAGACGTTTGTTTTTTACTCATTTTAGCTAGTTTGGTGAGTAATGTTTCACGGGACCGAGACAAAAGTCTTAACGTGTCAAGAGTTACAGGCGAATGTTACGTTGGAGAAAATCTGGTCGTTTTTCAAAATAAAACACCTTTCAGACTCTAATTATCAATACAGCGGAAATTATATAAATTATTAATTATTTCTGTGCGGCCCGGTAACAAATGCCTCACGGACCAGTACCGGGCCATGGCCCGGTGGTTGGGGACCACTGCATTAGAGGAAGAATATGACATGACTGAAAGTCAAAACATGAACGTATGGCTGTGCATTTTACACAATACATAGTGTTTGACTGATGGGCTCAATCAGGCCAAATCCAATTTCACCCCTTGGCCCCATCCCTACCCCTTGTTTTCGAGGTTTATCTTGCCCCTTGAAACGGAGTCACAAGGGCTAGTGTTGAAATCTTATCCTACATTCGTAGGAACAGCCCTTCAAGAAGGTGTTACATCATCAGTAGTTGTCACGAAAACCCGAAACGTCACCAGTATTTGTCGATGTAAACAGACGAGACACAGAGTTTTGGCGGTGATGTCATTGTGATAACAATGTTGAGATCTTAAATAAACCAAGGTTTACTAAAGTTACTAAAGTGACAAGCCTTTAATATCCAAATAACATCTATGCTAATGCAGGTTAATCGATGACATTATAAATTGAAAAGCTTGGCTCCTCTGCATTATTCCACGTATGAATCAAAAGCAAACAGCTTCAGTGAGCAACAAGGGGTCTGTAGGCAACCCTGCCAGGATGCTTTGTTATTAGAGGAGCAGTTACGTTCTGTAACATTGGACTATAATGCAAACAAAACATTACTAGCATTAGCATGCTAGCGCGCTCGCAATCAAACATTAAAAAGACCATAATACCACGATATCACAGTTTTTCTCCATTGCTTTGGGTCATTTCACGAAACAGAAATGACATTCTCAAAACAACACGTGCAAACCTCCAAACCACTGGGCACTTGTTCACAACAGATTGGAATATCTCATTCCTTTAATCAAATTGCAATTGTATTAGCACATCCTTTCAATGACAAGTACAATTTCCAACAGCTTGCACAAATTTCAAATGATTTAGAACACCTTTGCAAACGGTTAGGTACAACTTCCGCCAGTTAGCCCAATTACCAATTGAATATATATTGCTGGTGAAAACTGACTGTCGCTTCTCAGTCAAGTGGTTGTTCTCTGCAGAACATGTTGGCATAATTTCATTGTTTACATCATCACCTGCACAATAGTTCACTCTACTGTCAAAATCGTACAGGCACATAATACCATGAAAAACATCATGGTATATACTGTAATAAGGATATCTTGGATCATTGGCTTAATTTTCAGGTGCAACTAGAACTTTATTAATGAAGGTTGAGTTTCACACATCTGATCACCAATCACACAGTAAGTTTATAGTTTTTCTCAATTGCTTTGGCTCATTTCACGAAACAGAAATGACATTCTCAGAGCTCTAAGTGCAATTGGCAAAATAGCCCATATGGTTCAGCACAACTACATAGATCACCTTCAAAAGGTCATATCTCACTATGCCAAATTTTAGTTTTGATGTGCTTATTGTTTGACAGTATATTGTGCTGCACACATTTTCTGTTACTGTAAGCATGATGTATGGCAACTACTGTAACAATTTCCATGGCAGTATGAGTTCAATAAACATATTTTATGTGAAACCTTGAATTAATCTTTTTTCTGTTTGATACACATAATATTCTGGAAGGAAAACATCTACTGTAACCATTCAGTGACCATTCAAGGACTGAGCCAAGATTGAAATGTGCACATGAGGGATATTTCTATGGTCCACTGCCATACTGACTAAACATCTAAACATTTTGACCTGTAGTGTTTAAACAATGCCAAAGGGACTTTTCATTTTGGGGGCACTCATTTTGGGGGCACTCATTTGTATGAGAAAAGGATTTAGTTTTGACTGATGAGTTGGCTGTTTTGGAAGAGATATGACCTTTTTCAGGTGTGCTATGGAGTTTTGCTGAACCATCTATGTTATTTTGAGAGATGAGCCACAGCAATCGAGAAGGAACTTTTCATTTTGGGGGCACTGACTATTTATATGAGAAAATGATTTGGTTTTGAAAATGATTTGGTTTTGAAACTTGAGTTAACTGTTTTGGGTGAGATATGACCTTTTGAAGGTGATCTATGTAGTTGTGCTGAACCATATGGGCTATTTTGCCATTTGCACTTAGAGCTCTGAGAATGTCATTTCTGTTTCGTGAAATGATCCAAAGCAATGGAGAAAAACTGTAAACTAAGATATTACAATCATTATCATCATTTTTAAATCCATATTAATGGAGAAAATACTACATTTGTGGGTCTCTCCCCCAGCTTGCCGGAGAGTTGCACCGCATTCTGGGTACCCCATGGTTTGAACTGTGGGTCTGAACATTTTTCGTTTCGAGGGCTATAGAGCCCTAACACTTCATACCTTGAGGTATTGGGACAGCACACCCCTACAAGTGTACGCGCAAATGGGCTTAAGCATCTCATATAGAAGCTAACAGTAAAATCACATAAATGTAAACAGAACAAAAATCACAATGCGGAACAAATACCACCCAGTACTTTATACAGTATTCTATCTGAATTAAAATATAGTGTATGCATTATTTACAGTAAATAAAAAAAATGCAATAAACTGAAAAAAAGAAAGTCCCTCTAAGACTCACCCCTCTGATCTCATTCTTATCTTCTTCTTACTTTTCATTCATTCCTGTAACTTTGCCATTTTTGGTGGCATTCACTTTTGGAGTATGAGTACTAAGAGGAACAGGATGCTGGCTTCAGACTGACCTGAGCCCTACCAGAAAAAAACAAAAAACAGCCCTATCATTCACGTGACTACAGCCTGTCCAGTCAGAGCAGAGGGGCTGTTCACACAGATGGCTCTGCTAAAGCAATGACCTGTCATCTGGCAAGGTGCTGCATTGGCCAATGAAGCACATGCTAACACACATACCTGGTAGTTTGCCTTGTAACTTGAACTTGGCATATTTCTATTGTTTAACTCACGATTGTCCCAGCAAAATGTAAATAAATTGGTTATGAGTATTCCAAACCATTATGCAGTGTTCTTGGATCTGATAAGCTCTTAAACGGATTATTGGATCATACTTAATCATACCAGCACGAAATTAGCAGCCGCCTCACCAATACAGCCATTGTGATGTCCTACTTCAGTTCAGAAACGTTTTTTCACTCTGAATTTCTGTTTCTGCCCTTTGAGCTGCTGAAAGGTAAAAATAAGCTATTGGAAATAATAAATGAGTGGAAACAAAAAATAAATGACATTGTGGTTAACATGGAGGAAGTGCTTAAGTCTAACAGAGAATCCAAAAGAAAGCTATTGACGATCCCTTTAATGGTTGGACATAATGCATTGATATAATCTGTAGAATCAGCCTGCACCTGATTTGGACTGCAAGAACCTGTATTTGAGTTTGTATAGTTACAGATATGGACCAACTTTTATTTATTTTTAAATACACTCTGAAATAAACTTGAGGTAAAGGATTGCGCCAGCCACTATTTCACAAAACTTCACAGAGGTGAAAAAAAAGTTGCCCTGCTATAGCACTTATGAGTCAAGGCAGGTTGTCTCTTGATTCTGATCCAACCATCTGCAGCCTCAGGAGAAATCCAGATGTAGCAGACAAGGCTACATGTTCCAGTTTTCAACTGTCCAGTGTTGGTGAGTCAGTGTCCAATGTAGCCAGCCTCAGATGTGTTTGTGGCTGACAGGAAAGGTACCTGATGTGGTCTCTGTAGTTGTAATACATACACCTCAGGAACATTTTGTTAATTCTGAGATGCTTCTCTGCTCACCATAGTGGCGATCAGTGGTTATTTTAGTAACCGAGCCTTGTGTCAACTCAAAATAAGAAGATGAAGACTTTCCATCACACATTTTACAAAAAACCATGGCCTGCTGTCAAAGCGGGAACCTAGCTGGATATCCCCCTGGTTGACGTGATGTTGAGAGGCACAGACTATGCGGCAGGCATTTCCCCTTGAGGCCCCCCACTGGTGGCTCTTGCTTATTCATGGTAAACTGGCTCCAATATCTCAGCTGGAGGATAAAGAAGATATAGCCAGCTTTCTCTGAAAAAGGAAAAGCATTTCATGTCACAAAAATATAAGGATGTTTAATACCCTTGTCATCCCTGTCTTCCTCTGGGGCGCTGAGCCATGGCCTCTCACCAAGAGTCAAGCTTGCAGGCTTGATGTGTTTGACTTGGACTCACTCTGCTGCCTGTAAAATGCTGCCTGATGCAACCTTATCCAAAATGACACCATACTTGCCCAGACCGATCAAACTCAGCTTCTATCCTCCCAAGACACAGACAACTGCACAGTCTGGGTCACCTTCTGCGCATGTTCCCTGACCGGAGCAGATACTTAGAGGGATAGATTGGTTGAAGAGGCTCTGTGGTACCTCCCTGGATCCTGGCACATGAACACTTCCTGGAGGCTCTTAGTGGATTGCTCTCTTATTCCATCTTCTGTGTCTAACATTGGCAAGAGTTACAAAAAAATTACTTTATAATATGATCTACATATACTATTAACTTCAGGTAAAATACATTGTTAGTTACTAGGAATAAACATTGTAGAATTCCAATACATGATATAAATGAGTAAAGAATTTCCTAACTTTCATTCAGATCCAAAAACATTTGTCTCAGTAATTTCCTCAGCCTTCCTTTCTTCTGAGCATTACCTAGAAAACACTACCTCTTTCAGTCTGTGCTGCCGTCATTCAGCCAAAGGTCTAGTATCTGTGTGCCACCGTTACCCCAACAGGAGCAGATGGCCTGTGCGGGCCTCCCTGGCTGTTCCCCCAGCTGTCCATGTGTTCATAGCAACATAAAACATGGCTGCTGCTGGTGAAATCAATGAGGAGATTATTGTTTCTACAATGATGATGAAGAATCCAATAAGAATCCAACCTTAGGCACTGTACTGACATGATCCTTTGTCCTTTGGGACTAGTGTATGTAACCAATATAACCATTTGGCCTTACAGAGTGAGGATATTTTGTCTGGTCCTCACTTTCTGGTATTATCCAAGGGACTGGTTTTAGGTTAAAGGCAGGGTTGGTAAGTGGTTTCTGAAACAATATTTATCTTATTTGTTTAAATCATTTTCACATTCTGAGAGCCATCCACAAATAAAGTCTACCACTATATGAGTCCACAAAACACTTGTAGAGTCTCAAAAGTAAACTTTGTAGCAGCGGAACCCGATACAATTAAGTAACTGGAGACCGAGACGTCAGAAGTAATAAAACAACAGAAAAAACACAACATGTCTCCCTACTGCTCGTGTTGCGTCTTCTTGTTAACGATCAAGATAGAGGTATAATTCTCTCTGTGTGTTTGTGTGCATGTAGCTTTTTGCCTGCTCCAGCCTACCTTCCCTATTCTGGTTTACCTTCCATTTATATAATATGCAGAGAACGATCAGTTAAGCCAGCAGTGTTGAAAGGAATCAGAATTTGGCACACCTCATTAATAACAGTGCTCTCCCACTTTATCCAACACATCATGAATCATCCCTTTAAATAATCCATCCCTTTAAGTAATCCACTTTGAGCTCTAATCCCCCACTATCCTTGCATCACCTTTTGGGTATTGAATTAAACACGAGTCATAGCCTAACCTAGATTATGTGTCCACTGATGAATAAATAAATTTGTCAAAGCGCCAGTGAGTCACCCCAAAGAATGGTGATGTGTTTAGACTTCCTTTTTTAGAATGAATCTATGAAGAGACCTGGAGGATTTCTTACATTCATAATACAGGGGAAATGGTTTGTACCTCTCTGATGCAGTAATTGTAAATTAAATGCTGGTAAACCTGCCCCTGGAAATTGTACCCGTGAGTGTTTGATTGGTTTGTTGACTGGTACCTTATTAAATATTTATGTATTTGCATTGCTATCTGTCCACGCACAAACACTAGTGCACATATACTCACTAAAACCTGATGGGAACAGAGGCACAATACATGGAAAGTAAACTGCCAAAGGAAGTAGGTCAAGATAGAGAACAAAATAATGATAGAGCAGGAGGGAGGGCAAGAGAATACAGCTGAGCATCAGGAGAAAGGCAGAGAGAGAATGAGCTTCAGATGATGGATTAGTCAGAAAGTCTAACAAAAGTGGGAGAAAAAACTGAAAGCTGAATCTGTTAATCAGTTTTCTCCCTGTTGTTACGTCTTTTATCTGCTCTGTCCTCAGTTGGTTGGAAGCATCCCTTGTCATTCCATCACAGGACGTTTACTCACTGCACATACAAGCCTTACCTCTACAGAGAAAAAAATCTATCATTGGTGTAATGGTCATAAACTAAACTGTTATTTTTTCTGATGAAAAATATATATTTTAATATGCCCTCTTGACTGCTAAGATTTGCGGATCTCTATCAAAAGAGTGACCATGCTTTTTCTAGAAAAGCCTCCACATTAAGGAATTCACAGCCCATTGAACTTAAACAGACCTAGTCTCTAGTTTCTTTGAAATCCCGTTTTACATTTTTTCTTTAGTAAAGCTTTTACAAATGGTTAACAATAGCTCTTATATATTCTGACTAATCCATTTATCTGATCTTATGTAGGCCATTGTTTCTATTTTTCACTGGTCGTGTTTCTTTCTTCTTTTGTGTTATTTTCTTTTTATCTACATTGTCAGTTTTCATTTATTTTTTGCAAAGCACTTTTTAACATGGTTAAGAAATGTTCTACACAAGCATTGAATTAAACAGAACCAGACTATAACAATAGAGGTGGCAGCAACATAATTTTGCATCAATAAGAAACACAGTCATTGCAAATGATAAAAAATCCACATTAATAATGCTTGAATTGAAATGGAATAGTGGACATTTAAGTGTATTCTCTTATAATAAAACAGTGACAGAATGACAGAGGTCAATGGCACAAAAAAATCAAGGAGACTACAAATACTCCCTCATGTCACTCTCTGTTTCCATACCCTTTGTGTGTGCATATGTGTGCATGTGTGTGTGTGTGTGTGTGTGTGGTTGTGTGTGCACACATACACAGTTAATCCGCTTGACTCTACCCTGTCAAGAGTTTTCCTCTTCTGTTTGTATTTGAATGTGGACTTCAGTACTATGGTAATCTCAAATGAACCCGTTCAGAAAGCAGACAAAGATATTGAAGCTTTAGCAAGATTATCCAAACACACACACACACACACGCACACACACAGACACACACACACAATCACACACACACACACACACACACACACACCCCCACACACACACACACAGAGAGACAATTTGGTCAACTCTTTCCATGTTGGAGCACAGCGGACACAAGTCCTCAGTTGAAACTGAATTAATATCTAATGCATATCTGATTGACTTCCATCTGCTTGTGTTCACATTAATACCCTAACATGCCCAATTAGTCCTCGCCAAGAACATTTAATGCGTCTCAAGTCAATTACCTTTTACTTCATTTTCCAGCGACTTCATTTCAGAGTGGCCTAACCAAATAAAGCCTTTTATATTTCAATAATCTCAGAAAGGCGGTGGTTTCAAGGAACCTAGCTAGAACCTGCCCTGCTCTTCTTTTAAGCTGAATATCAAAAATTCTAAATTCCACTCCAATAAGAGGATAAATGTTTCTGTCTAATATAGTTAGTATCTAAAAAGTCAGTAACGATTTTAATAACATAGTAATAAGATGCTCAGTAGAGCACTAGATATATTGTGATGATGATTCCCTAACACATACACTATATGCATCTTATTGACAGTCCCATGACACCTGACATGAAAGTCTTGTTTTAAAACTGTAATATTACATACCTTTACACATTTGTTTGTGGGTTATTAGAGATCCTAGAGCTTTTTTAGTAGATGTACGGCAAACACATGTGTATCATGTGGATGATACCACTATCTACATGTCTGATCCTACTCTTTTAACCATAATCATTATTACAAATCTGCATATGGTACTATATTTAGTATTGAATGTGGTTAGTCATTACCTCTGCCATGGATGGCATGTGTGCATTTATTTAGTTTCTTGTTGGTTAGTAAGATAACTCAAAATCCTCTCAACTGATTTCCATAAATATGTATGTGGTGATGGGGCATGACCAAAAGAAGAATTAATAACATTTTGTTGTGGAGCCGGATCATGGCTGAGTCGAATTTTTTTTCACTTTATTCAAAATTGTGAGGGTAAAGGGTGGTTTTCAACATTTCATTGATTTTCTCGGAGAAGAACTCAATGATCTTGATGACAGAAAATCCGGCATGTTTCCAAACAAAAATCAGGATTTTGTGAATTTAAATGTGGTTTCATAAGTTTGGCCACTGTTTGCCATTCTAGTATAATCATAATATTAATTGATCTCTTATCTTATCTTAACAATTTGTTTCTTTGATTATTAATCTGTGTAGACAGCTAAAGGGAAACAAATAAATAAATCAAAAAAACTTGGTTTGGTTGATTTTCCTGTTTTCCTGACAAGGAGCTGACTCTTACCATTCTTAAATTTTTCACAAGGGTGATACTAGCAATGTAACGTACTTTTTTCATGCTTAGAAATCTACACCATTCAGAAAACATGTTGTTACCTGCAGACCTTTATAAGTTCAAGTAGTATTGTCCATATTTCCAAAGGTTTGGCTGTGGATTATCTCCCTCTCCAGGGGAACCTTGATTTCGGTGCACTGCACTTTTGCCCAACTCCTGCATTTCCTGCTAAAGTAACATAATCATCCATGTTTTGCATATCTGTCCAACACTTGCACACTCGTTGCAGCCTGTATGAACCACTCTGTGTGGAGGAGGTTTAAACCTGAAGGATGGTTCTGTCTGAACAAAGGCCACAGGTCACTTTACAGGATCAAAGTTTTGTTATCTGGGTTTTTATTGCCTTTTGTAAATTTGTAAAACAGCCCGTGTGAATACAGATTAGATATGGTGATGTGTCTGCACTGGAAGGTAACAGAAAGCTAAGTGTGTGTGTGTCTGTGAAGGAACTTTTTCTTCGCTCTGGACATTTGTCTCGCAAATTCACCTGTCACTGGCTGATGGTCTGAAACCAAATGTTGCTGCTTTATCTCCCACTTGCTCAAACCTTCTACATTTTAACAGACATACACATGGCTGTGCCCACTGCCAGCTCTCTGTATGGACGATGAAGAGTATTATCATTTGCATGACAGTCAACATGCAAGCAATATTTGTGTTTCTAATTCTGTCTTTGTTTGCTTGCTTTCTGTCTCCTTCTGTTCCAGAGGTCATCAGTAATATGCCAGGTGAGTGAACACAATGTCAAATGTAAATACATGGCAACCCATTGTTTGTATAGCTGTAGATGTAGAGACAGGCTGGGTTAACACAAAGATCATGATCCATCACAATGAGCATCATTGTAAAAAGCTGCCTAAGAGTACAGTAAAAAAAAGGAAAATAGAAGATAAACCAAGAGACAGATTGTATAATTATTAAAAACTGTGTTTTAATGCAATTTATGTTCTATATAGATTTCTTTACTTCTTGATATTCAGCTTATTTGCAAAATATCAAATCAAAGATTGGAAACTGTCTTTCGAATTACATTTCTCAAAATTTTAAAGAATATTGTAGGTCACTTAATGTTTTATCTGATTAAATCAAATAAATAAATAAATACATTATGATGAATCTATATATTTTGTTCTCTAGATTCGAAATCCAATTCACACACAGATACATTGCTTACTTCCAGCAATCTAACCAGTTCATCCCAAACCAGCCGCATGAGGTTTGAGACTGGACAATAGGTTCTATTCTGTCACTTTAGGATAGAGCTACAGTTCAATTTCACTGAAAACATGTGGTACAGCTGATTGAGATGTCACATGTATCACTAAATCACCAAAAGAAAGATCATTGTTACAGTTGCTGCAAGTCATGCAAGGGTTTGTTCTAAGTGATTGACCGACAGAGAGTTTTCACCTGAGTTTTCAGCTCCCCTCAGCTTCATGGAACTTTAGAATAATCTCCTTGGTTCATTTTTGCCATTGTCACAGTGTTTTAAGTTGTTTTTAGAAAAGACACATGCACAGACACACACACACACACACACACACACAAACATACAGAGAGAGAGAGAGTTAGCGTCCAGCTGTGACTTTAGCAGAGCTATAGCAGCTAAAGGTCCAGCTAGGTTAAATGTGTTAAATCAGAGTATAACATACACTAGCATGCTGCTGTTTCTCAATAGGAAGCCTCCTTTTCAACCACAGGAAGCTTTGTGACGTGTGTGTTCTGATGTCATGTTTTCTCTCCAGGGGAAATATGTATCGTCACAATACGTAAGCGTATTGAAACTAAGTGTTCTCTTTTCTTGAATAGCTCTTCACTCTTTCTCTTCCCTTTCTTTTATCGCTTCGTTTCCGTCTCAAGGCCTTGCACATATGATGGCAGAACAAGGTAGACCTCTCTTTGCCTCTTCTCAATCATGTCTTTGTCTTGTGTGTGTGAGTGGAACTGCATGTTTTGGTGATGGTGCATAATATGCTTGTATATGATGGTTGTAAACATTGTGCAATAGTGTGATTTTATTATTCTTACATCATTTAATACCTGATGTGGTTGCATGTTTGAAGTGTTTTGTGATGTACAGTTGCAAGCATACGTTGATTTCTCTTCACTACATGTATTCATATATACATAGATATTGTTGGTGTGGTGTTTGCCAGAATCTGAACTTAAGTCTCCTCTTCTTCTCCCTCCTCGTCGGGGCACTCTCGTCTGTGGATCTTCTGTTCTGTCTGCGCCTCCTCCTGCTCTTCTAGCTAAAAGCAAAGGTACAGCTTTTTCGAAATCTTTCCTTTTCCATCTCAATGAAAAGCGACGATTGCTCTGTGAGTGTTTGAGAGTGCTGCAGTGTAATGTGTTTGATGCTCTCATGTGTTTGCTTGTCTTTGTTCAGTGTCTCTCTGTTATGGTTTCTCACTAAGAGTGCTAGGATTAAGCAAGTAATTAAGCTAACCTTATTTAAAGGAGAAGGAGGGAATGTGTCGCTTTGTTTTTCCTACAGTGTGTATGTTTTGCAATTTGTAAGAAGGCTACGCAGTGCATGCAGGGACACTGTAAGACAGTTTTATGAGTGACCAACAGTCTCTGTGGATCAGGTTTCATAAGAACAACCTGCTTCACACTCTTTTTCTGTCAATTATAATTCATTCTCAGGATTGGCTGATGGATACAGTGGTATTCCTGGATTTCTTCATGGCTGTGAACTAACACACTCTGTAATTCAATGACTGAGGCCATGTTCACGCCTAAAAAAAGTGAATTACTTTTTTTCAATTATTTGTGTCTCAAAGAAATGACTTTCATACAGTAGCACATATAATTTGAAGGACTGCCAATTCGATTAACATAATATCAATATTTAGACTTGTTTTCTCAAGTTACCCTCACTCAGATAGATTTATATTTTCAAAACTAATTGAATGATGTTAGATAAAAAAACTTTTAAGTCTAAATTCAATTAACTAAAATTTTTCAAGACTTGATTTGAACGTATGTGCCAAAGTACAGAGTGGCTTCATGTTTTGCACACATTATTTATTTGGGGATTTTATTTTCATCTACTCACATAATCTACTCACATAATCCACCATCAAAACCTGTTTTGCAAGTTTATCTCACCACCTCAAAAGATATAATTACAATTTTTTTTAATATAACATAGAAATGTGATAGTAATTAAATA